>NW_010421718.1:16470-29521 GCF_000710305.1 Buceros rhinoceros silvestris | reverse complement strand
ACCCAGGCTGAGGCTGGAGGGGCTGCTGATTCGTGCATTGACAGGGAAGCATGTCCAAGTGAACGCAGGTGGAGTAACAGAGCCACTGCTGACAACAGACCCTGGCGGGGGCTCTGGGTGGTTCTTCGGCACAGGTAACGTGCTCTGCTGCTGTTACAGGAACCCTATCATATGAACAGAGGTACGGCCACAGGAGAACTTTTGGGGACCTTAAGTCATGCTGCTGCCTCACAGTGGCAGCTAGATGTGCTGAGCTGTTCAGTGAGAAGCAGAGCAGTACAGTCAAAGAGAACAGAGACGGGTTCAATTACGTAATAACAACAACGCTTTTATGGAAGAACTAAAGCCCTCCCACTGCAAGATTCCTGCAAGCTTCAGCAGGTGCCAGAGGGCTGTGTAGGTGTGGGGCTAAAGAGTGGGTTTCTTCACAAGCACCTGAGGGAACACAGCACCTACAGACCTCTGAAAGCAAGCGAGATCTGCACCCCTCACCTAACAAAATGGAAGATTAAAGCCTGAGCACACCTCCCCATTTCTCACCTGCTAACCAGATCCCAGCTCCTTTGCATTCACATCTCAAGTAGGACCTTTTGTCCAGGCTTATCCAAAGGCAGAATTTGTCTAAAGGAGGCGGCAGTTGCTCTGAAACACGGGGGGTATGAAGGGATAGAAAGCTGTGCCTGCAACCACCCCTCTCCTCAAAAGAGGCAGCAGCTCATGCAAGTCATGGCCTGAGCTGGGAGCAGAGGCGCTTTCCTGGAGGTGGTACCTCCGGAGCGCTTCATGACAAGCGTCAGCAACCCATGAGGATTAAAGCAATGGTCTCCAAGCCCCGCTCGCCTGCTCCAGCCAGTGAGGCAGGTGAGCAGAGAGGAGGGAGCCAGGAGGCAGCCCAGGCCATGCGAACAGACACCGGAGGCTCATTTTGGGGGGAAGGAAAGATACAGCCTACCCTGGATTAACTGAATGTCTGGGTTTCAGGAGTTTATGCTCTCAGGAGACTGCCTTGCTGCGATGCAGTTGGGTGTGCACCTGAGATAAGGCTCACGGCCAATTTTACATATGAGTGTTTTATATTATTTGACTTTTCTAAAGCAGAGAGAAGGTGTCAGACATCCTCCTCACCGCTCCTGCTAGCTGCTGCTTAAGACACCTGTCAGCCGTGCTGACAGCAGGGGATGAGCCAACTTTCAGCACCCCTGCGAGCCCACCAACACGTTGTGGAGGCCCTGGTGCTCCTGGCAAAAGGCAGGTTGGATACGTGGGTTAGTCATGCTGCCACTCAGGGCGGCACCGAGCCATAACGATGGCTGCAATGCTGATGCTGAGAACAGGGCGTGCAGCCCTTTCCCCCCTCCCCATCCCCCCTTCTGTATGGATTTACATCCCCTGTGAGCAGGGGGGAAAAACGATTTACTGTTTGTGAGCATTAAAAGCAGATGTTTCAGCCAAAAAGGGAAAAAGAAAAGATCAATTAACATGTAGTAAAGGGACAAAGATAACAGCAGACAGAGGAAACCTCGAGCAACTGGGCTCGCTGCAGGATGGCTGAGCACCTACCCCAGCCTGCTCCGTGCCCCGCAGGGATGCTCTCCCCATTCCCCGTAATTAGAGGCTCCGCTAATGCTGCTCCTTGCTCCCCTCGCTCTGGAGCTCGGCAGGAACAGGAGGAGCTGCGGCTCGTTTCAAAGTGCCGGGGGACCAAGAGGAAGAGATGCATTTGCTGCCAGCAGCCCCATCTCATCAATTTAATCAAGAATACACCGTCGCTTCGTCTCCCCTTGCAGTCCCTGCATAGCCAGCAGTGGAAAAGGGATGAGGGCAAACCCTGGGAGAGCCGCCAGCCTCCCCGGAGGAGCGGGCAGCACGTCCTGCTCCAGCCCGCGTCAAAAAAGGATTTTCTGTTGATGCTGCTGACAGCAGGAGCTGGACTTGGCTTCCTCATCTCTGCTCTGCTCCTCAGCCTGTGATAAATCTTTCAGTCTGTCGAATCCCACTCACCAGTTCGTGCCTGCTCCAGGAGGAGACCTGCTGCTGTTTCCTAGCTGTGCTAATCCCTTTCAGGGCCATCAGAACTCATCCTTGGGACCCAATCAAGACTTTTCAGGGTCTTTTAAAAGAAAATAACAAAATCAACCTTTTTCTTAAAAGGTGTAATGCTTCAATAAAAACAAGTGTTTTACTAAAATATTCAGTCTCTCACCAAGCCCTTGAACTGTAAATATTTTCAAAATGGATACTGACATATTTTGTTTACTAGCACCTGTATTGCAGTAAATGTTTTCAGGAAAATATTTTACCAGAAGTTTCTGAAAAAATAAGACAAAAGGAAAAAAGCCTATTTTTAACCTTTCAGGATGAAAACAGTTTTGAATTGTTGTGTGAAATTAATTTCAGAATTTTTAATCAGCTTTAACCAGGTGGAGGCCGGAAGAGAGATGACTAAGGGCCACCAGAAAATGCCAGCACTACAGTTGTTGCCTATGACTATGGCTAATACCAGATGCTTCTAAAGGAGATAAGCATTGCACAACAAACAGATGTGGGATAATCCATCTCCGCCTCCCTCACACTTATTCACTAATACCCATTGTTTTCTAAGAGAATTGTATGAAGTCTCTTCCCAGGAAGAGATAGCATTAACTGCTTTAATTCTGGGCATTCTCCTCAGCCAAGTGAGTGGCCAGTCCCCAGGCAATCATGTGAAATTCCTATTCTCAGAGGTTTCCTCTGGCAGTGAAAGAAACTGTGAAGAAAAACCTCCTTTTACCTGTCTTGAATTTGCTGCTGCTTAATACCCCACTAACTGTTTCTTTGTTCTCCTGTCATGGAGAGAGAGCAGAGCTCCAAGCCCACCCTCTCCAGCCTATTTGTCATTTCATTCCACTTTCCCATATTCCTTCTGCATTTCTCCCCGTACTGAACTGAGTATTTGCTTCGTGTGGGAGTTTCCTCAGATCCCTTTAATGCACTTGAATTTTGCAGCGTCCTTCCCGAGTTGGGGTAAGCAGCACCACACATGGTACTCCAGGGCCTGCATCCCTGGTTCAACTCAAGGATGCCAAAGGGTTTATAACTGAATATCTACTGAAATCCCTCCGCACTCAGCTTCCAGGGCTCTGGTTTTTTGGGTTGTTTGTTTTTAATAGTTTTGGATAAAGAACTGAGGTCTTACACTGCGTGCTGCATCGCTGCCTGCAGGGCTGCTGGCCAAGGCAAGGCTGCCAAAGGGCAGGATACTGGCAGCACTTCTGCTGCCTTTGCTGTGCGGCCCCATCTCCGATTCCTTCGTGGGTGTATTTACCCGAGAGCTCACAGACTCTGCTCCACACACGTGTACCACAACCTCTCTGCCACAGAGCTGCTCTTTGCACAGAGAGCAGAGGGCTTTCCTGCCTGACCCTTCCCGGGATGAATTTCTGCGAGTGGTGCGCTCTGTCGGCAATGATGCAGTCTGACATTCACGCCCTGCAGGTTGAAACCCAAGAAGTAGTGTTCTGGTCCTGTGTGAGACAGACCAGAGAAACTCCATCAAGAGTCCATAAGGCTTTTGAGTGACAGATGAACATCTTGGTCCAGTTTCTGCTGAACAGACCTGAAAGCCTCATAGAAGTGCTTCCCCAAGGAAGAGGGTCTATCTCTGTGCTGTTTACCCTGCCAGCACTCTCCAGGCTGCCGAAGGCTAGAAGTGGAAAACAGGAGGAGGATCAAAGTATGTGGATCAAATTAATGACAGTTTTGAATAAGAAAGAGCTTTATGAATGCAGTAAATGTTGCAGGGGTGTGGAGGGAGTTGTAACAGCAATAAAGCAGGCGCTTTAATAAACTAGAGAAGGAATAAAATCAATGACAGCTGAGTTACAACACAGCCGAGCTACTGAACTCCTCTTTTCAAACTGGCCCTTCACAGAAAAGCACCAAAAAAACTGGGACAAACAATTAGGAAGCAATGAAGACCTTGTCAATAGAGCTGTTGATAAGGAACAGATAGAACAGATACTTAAATTGAGTACAGCGGAATTCCTTTCTGCTGATCACTGCTAGTGATCATCCAGCTCCTGAGATCAAACCTTCCTTTCAGAAGCCCGCTCCCATTTGTGTTGATTTGTTTGCTTCTTGCTTAGGCTGCTCAGCAGGGCTTTTGGTCATGAGGATTAGACTGAAAACTTATTTCTCTGATTTTCTTTGATGTTTTCAAAGGTGGAAAAAACCTTGTGCTCTTGAGGGCCCATAAATCTCTGCACCAGTTTAATAAAGTGTTTGCTTGAGCCATTTATAATTTCGCTTATCTATCTTGGCATTAAAATGCCCAGCAGAACTCACCTCACTCTCCCAAGATGCAGATTCTGGTTTTACACACATGCCTGATTTGGAAAGCTTACAGTTTCATGGGTCTCGTGGTAAGAATTCAGTCTTCATAATTATCATTCAATTATCATTGAATTCAACGGAAAGGTTTCCACTGAAGGCAATGGCAGGTAGTTCAGCCTTTGCAGAATTAGCTTTTAAAATAAATATTTGTAACAGTTCACCCTTTACGGGCACAACAGAGCATCTAGGTGAGCAACCGTCTTGCACCTCAAAGGAGGTATTGTTTATTGACATTGCCAAGAACTGAAAAATCCCTTAATGTTACCAGAGAAATTGAGACACTTTTTTGGCTGGATGGTTTCCAACTGTTTCACTTCTCATCTTAAATTGTGAGATCAAAATTAGATCCCATAGGTGGTACTAATCTTAAAAGGAGGAAACAAGAGAGACTGGCACTTATATCTGAGCCTGCCCAATTTCTAGGCTCCTGTGGATGGAGAGGAAACCACCTGAGCCTTAGCTCTCCTCCGGCCTCACACATGACTGCAGGTGAATGATGTCCCAGCAGGTCCTTACGCGAGCAAAGCAGCACTGGATTGCTCAGCAGTGGGGTCCAAAGCAACGTGAGGTCAGGGGGAAGATCCTTCTGAAAATGAAGATGAGAGGAGACAGCATTTACTTAGGTTTCTGTGAAGATGCACCTGGGCAGTAATTTTCCAAAGCACAACGAGTATTGACAGAGGTGGGAAACTCCAGCAGAGGAAGGGGGAGAAATCAGTAGCACAGCAAGCAGGGCTGAAAACACTGCCCAGCAGAATGCCAAGAAGGACCAATGTTAGCACCATTTTCACTCCACATCAGTCTGCGTGACTACGGAGAAAGCATAAACAAGGTGTTCATTCTGCTGCAGATTGGACTCCACGGGCGCAACTGCAAACACCACAGACAGTGAAGTGGCCCCAAGTCTGGGCTGATGAGAAGCTGAAAGCCCCCATGTTCAGCCTGGATTTCCATAGCCTGTTATTGGTGTATTTATGCTGGTGAGAATCACTAGAGAAATGAGTTGTGCTCTGTAAAACTAACAGGCTTACACAGACCTGCAAAAATTCACCAAAAATTCACTGGATTAAATTCACCACAATCATTAAGTTCTAGACTTAAGTTCTAGACTTCTTTAAATTCTAGACTGGGTTTAAATGAATGACTAATGAAGACAGTGCACTATATCTCAGGATAAATAATCTAAACCGGAGGAAGAAGACCAGATTCAAGTTTCTGCCTGTTCTATTCCTGCTACAGAATTGTTCTCAGATGAAGGCAAGTGCAGACAGTGAGCTGCGGGTTGGTTTCAAACAATGAATCACAAACCAGGAGTACCCAACTCCCTCCCTCTTCCCTTCCACTGGATGCAGACCTTGATCTGTTTTCCACCTATGAAAATTTCTTAAAATTGGTATTAAATATACCATTTGGTATAAATAATATTAAATATTAAAAGCAGGAAAATTCAACAAAAAATAGTGCCTGTGATTTGTTAGCAGTATTTATCTACTTTGTTCCTACACAGCATATCTGAGAGATATTTCAGTCTTCTTTATAGTGGTGATGCTAGAGATATAAACTGCATTAATAGAAAAAAATGCATAATAGCAATACAAAGAGGGCTGATTAATAAACAACTGTCAGATTAACTAACAGTAAAGTAAAGCCTAACTAGTAAGTGCTTGAGATAATTCTTCATTCTAAAGTGGTATTTTAGAGTTATGCACTAATAAAAAATTGCTTTGAACCTTCTATGAGATTAAAACTCAAGTTTTTTTTAATTGCTGGTAAAAATTCAAGTTAGAAGTAAGCGTTAAGTAACAGAGAGCAGTGTTGGAACCACATTATGGGCAGGTCCCATTTCAAAGGAATGGTGGTTTATGTTTGAGTGGTAAATGACATCTGATCACAGTGTCTTGCCCACTGGCTACAGTTTTCCACCGCATGCCAGCAATTTCAGCGCCTGTTAGGGTCTGGTCTACAGCCCAGTGAAGGCAGTGGGGCTCCTGCAGCAAAGTACGGTGTGGGCGCTCTTAGCTGACCACAAAGCGGTCCTGTCTCAGGAAAACACAAGTCCAAGGAGCTGATTTTGTTACAAATGGGCTCCTGGCCAAGCTACCCTCCTTTCATCACAGGAAACGAGCCAGGACACCTTAGTGTGATGTAGGAAAGGGTGGTTATAGTAGAAATCCTGAGAAGGATATTAAAAGCAACAGTTGTAAGATGGGGTGGGGGAATCTGAGCCCCCACACTTCAGAACGTGGTTGCCACAAATCAGAGATTTTACTCCTATTAATCAGAAAGAAATACTGATTATGCCTGTGACTTTGGTGGTGTATTGACACAGGGAACTACAGCTGTGCTGTACCGGAAAATTGCAGCTTGGACACACATTGTCCCTCAGTGAAATAACAACAGAAACAACCCAGGCGGGAATCTGGGCAGTGGAAAATGCAAAGCGCTTTCCCGCTCTGGTTTGCAACCAGAAGTTATAATAATACATATAAAAATAGTAAACAGTAAAGAGAATAATTTGAGAGCCAAAGGGTCAGGAGAGTTGAAATAACTATAATAAACGATCCCAGGCTATAACTGAACAAAGAAAACCTGCAGATGATTATTGGCAAACACGTTACATGGTGTTCCTACATGTTCCTGTCATGCATTTGTCCTGCATGACAGAACTGACTGAGGGAAACGTACAACTGGTAGCTGATACCACTGAAAGTTAGAGAACACAAAACTGCAGGCAAGTGCCCTGCCACAGCAAGAGGATGACCACTGGAGTACTGATCCAGGATAAAAGAGGAAGAAACTTGCCTTTTCTAAATTCCCACCCATGACTATTTTGTGCGACTGATGCAAAATTGAAAACAATTCACGTGGTCCCAGCAGTAAAGCTGCTAGAGATTTTCCTCATAAAAGCTGTCAGTGCTCCTGACTCATTTCTGCTTCTCAGTTTGCAGGGTAAAAACTACCCCCAAATCAAGAAACTCTTTTCTTACCTCCATTAAAACCAACCACCAAAACCCTACAGGCTTTATAACCTCTGAGTTTGATTGATCTGAATTTGGAGAAGTAAATAATTTTTAAAGGTATTTATTTAGTTGTCTTGTGCCTGGTGACATTCCTGGCTGATCAAGAGCCTCAGAAAGCTTATTTTAGCTTTAAGAAAGGTTTTTATTTTAGGTTTTTATTTACGACCCACTCTTTGGCTATTTCATGCTGAATGAGACCATTCGAGCATCCAGCCCAGTATGTCTGAAAAGTCTGAGGCTTTGCTGTACCTGCCTGAAGAAACAGGGTGAGTTCTGAAACTTCTGGATAAACCAGAGGTAAGGGACAGCTGGGTGGATGCTCTAAACCAAGCTGTGGCTCACTACCTGACAGCAACCATCCAGCTGCCAGGTGGCCCTGAGCACAGTCACGGCTTTTGTGTTTGCAGGTGGCCATGCAGAGGTGCCATTAGCTGCTGGTGTCCCAGCTGCCACCAGGACAAATACTGTCACTAGACACTGTGGCGAGGGACATACCCTGCCCGTTGCCCTGAGGCAGCGGAATGGAGTGTTCTTCACACCGGGAGACAGGAAAATTTAGAAAACCTGTCAGCTCTCACCACAGTTGTTTCCCTTGGCAGTTCCCGAAAAACTTCTTGAGTACAACTTTTTTTGGAAACTTGTGTTTTGCTGCACCAAGATACTCACTGTTTCTTAGGCACAGTCCCAGAAGATTCACTAACAATGGATTGAAAGAGATGGAATTAGAGGAAAAATAAACTATCTGGGTAGAGGGAAGGATGACAGGAGTGGAGAGAGAAGTCTGGTTTGCCTAGTATTCCGTATTTCCTGTTGCTGCAGCTCCAGCAAGCAGATATTAATAATAAATAAAAAGAACTGTGAAGGTTATCAACACTGGCCCTTTCCCTCTTTCAAGTAGATTTCAAGTTCTTTTTATTGATTATACACAAACTTTGTCACATATAGACCAGCTCCGTGCTGCCTTTCAAGGAAGGCTGGAGCTTGAGCAACCCAGGCCAGAAACTGCTTATTTCCACCCACTCTCCACTCATTTCTACGAAATAAAAAGCTTTTGGAGTTCCGGGAAAAGTGGCACCAAAAATGCATGGGTTTGTCTTTTCAATTTGCTGGTTGACCACTGGGCTTTTGATATCATTTTAACAGGACAGATATCACGGTGAACAGCACTTTATGATGCTGTTCCTGCAACACACACAAGCCCATCATCTTGGTGCCTGGCTGAGGGACTGGGCCATGAGACTTCACCTGCAGAACTAACGGCCAGCAACCAGATTACGCGCAAATCATTGCAGATGTCATTTATTGCATATCCCACTGTAGTCTGCACCACATGCAGGCACTATCCCCCTTTTCTATCATTTTAAATCAGCCAGAATCTCAAATGAAAAAATGCTGAAGGTCAAAGCCAGCTCCTGAAGTGGTAAAACAATGCAATGAGCTATTCTCTTTTGCTCCTCTTCCAGCTTTAATTTCAAGGGGCACGAGGATGACATAGAAGCGATTGTCTACTTCATTTGTAATATGAATTCAACATCATGAAAAGTGCCAGACTAGGAACTTACAAGAAAGAGGGATCTGGACTGTTCTCCTCAAGAGGAGGGGATAGGCAAGTTGATAGGTTTTTTGAATGCTGTGCAGTAAACCGAATCTCAAAGCCATGAATTTTTAAAATGAACTTCCTAACTATCCAATAGGAGGCGAAGACTAAGATTTGGTTATTTGATAAGCTTGCCAAAAGGATACTTACAGATTGGAAGGGATATGTACATGTGGGAGTAGAAATCAGATTAACAGCATCACAGGTCCCAAATATTTGCAATTGCTTCTCCTGTCAGGTCTTTGATACCTGCTACAGCAAGTTCTGCCCTGCAGCCACAACCTCTCCCTTATTTATGTCACCTCACACACAGATGCCGGGAGGAAGAAAACAACCTTAAATTGCTTCCAGCCACATTTCTGGTACCCTCAGGCTGGGTGGTGTGTCTCTATCAGAGGCATGAGGCAGCGGACGTGTCACACATTGTAATATCGGGGCTATTGTTGAGATGAAATGCCACGGCTGCTCTAAAATCTTCACCAACAAGAACCTATTGCTTCGCTAACAGAGATGCTGTAGCATCAGAGGGAGAGATGCCGGTGCAACACAACATAGCCCTGGAACGAGTTAGAAGAAATCCAATATTACAGAATTTATATCTGCAAGGTTCATCTTGTATTCTTCCCCCTTAGATGCCTTCCTATATTTCAGGCCTGTTGAATCGATGGAACCAAGGGACAGTTTGTCGTAGCACCCTGTAGGATGATATTAAATTCTTGCTTTATTGCTAATATCAGCAACTTTTTTAGACTGAGACAAGAAAGACAGACAGAGGAAAAGGAAGAGTGCGAGAGAGAGATGGAAGCTACAAGATATATTGCTGAAATCCTAACTAGGCACAAAAGGCAAAGTCCAGTTCCATAAAGCTTAAAAAGAGATGATGTCCCCACTCTCTAACTCTGTAGTAGTGCTTTAACAGCCACAGACTGGTAGCAAAAAGAAATGTTAATTTTGCTGTGCCAGGGTAGCACACTGTGTGGCCCTTTGAGCAGGAGCCAAGTGATTGCCACTCTCACACCATCCCAGTACTGAAACCTGGTGTCTGGGTCCCTCATTGCAGCACACAACATCCAGCCCACTGACTGCTGTTATCACAACGTTTTGGGTCCCAGCGTGTCTCTGCTGTGCATAGACACTACTTGCAGTCTTCACGGGCATTCCGCACACCCCTCACCAGCTGCAGCCCCTCCAGCACACTGATAAGAAAAGGAGACATGGTCTCACTCTACACCCCTGGGCAGTGTCATGGAAAATCAAGGAGATGACTAACACAGTAAAGGATCATCTTGACTATTGTGGACAGAGGCACCAAGGGTCATGATGCTCACAACACCTCTTAACCCACCACCTAAGGCTTGCTAAAGAGCTGGCCCACTACCAGTGAGATTTGGTCCTTCAGCACTTGAGGATTTTTCATTTTCTCTTTGCCCAGGGCTTAATAGCATTTCTCTGTCATGTAACTGTTGTGAGTCTAAGGGTTAAACATGAGGACACCAGGTTCTGCAGAAGCAAAAGCCCTGTCAAAAGCTACAAGTTCTCCGTAGCTCTGCCTCAGACCCAGGACAAGCCCACCACAAGCAGTTCCCTACAGTCCACTTTAGAAACAACCTGGTATTGATTTATCCTGCAGGCTTATAAACAATCATAAACTGTAAAAATGAGTTGGCAATTAACATCTGGAGTTAATTTATTGCTGGTGTAAGCAGAAGCGACTCCTAAACCCCACAGAGTGTCTCCCATTTACATCTGTGATGCATTTGGCCCACCAAGGCAGCACGACTAACTTCTGGGCTCTCCGCTCTCATCCATTCACAGCAGCAAGGCGGTTTATTATGCAGCACGTATCTGATCTGCTTTCAAGGCAGCTGCCTGGCAATTAGAGTAATTTTGTGCAAAAGGCTTCCTCAGAGTGACATCAAGGCACAGGCTGGATGAAACGGACACAAACTTTGCTGAATTTGAACTAATTTAAGCATGATGATAAAACCCAAAGCTTCACTGGTTTTTTTTTAATTGCTCTTTGAGCCCTAAGAAATACTTTTTTCCCTGGTTAGAGCCACAATAATATTTCATTCCCACTGCTTACCCTAAAAAATGGATTTCCTTTCCCTTCTCAGTTGGTGATTTGTTTTGCATTAATGCCTTTCATAACTCATACGTTTCACCATTAAAAATTAATGCTTGGTGCTGACATAAACAAATGAAATTTGTATTATTAATGTTTTACATAGGTAAGACTTTGTAATAACAGATTCATCATAACAGACTGTTTTAATTAAAAGACTTGCTCATTCCCTAAACTGATTTCAGACATAATTTTGGGCATTGGGAAGAAAGTCTTGTACAACTGCCGGGACAGGAGTGATCAATAAGACCTCACAAGCCATTTTTATGAGTTTGTACCTGAGTTCAGACACGGCATCTGCTCTCTAAGTTATATTCCATGAGAACTGCAAAAGGAAAAGGAAAAGGCACCAGGGATGGCTTCTGCCTGGCTGCAGCTTCAGGTCTCTACAGCCATGAAGTTTCTACCTGAGGTCCAGCTAGATATCAGACACTGCTTTTCTGCTTGGGAGAACATCAAAGGTGACTATGACACCAAAGTGTTGGGACTGAGCTAAGGGTTTGGCTTCAGGACTTCGGACTCTTCCATTTGGCTGGAAAACCAGGTGCCTGTCAGGATAAATCTCAAGGACAGACTGCGGGATGACATCCAGGCTGGCCTTTGGGAGTACCCATCTAACTCTGTAAAGATGAGAGTGAGCTAGTTATCGCTGCTCTCAGGGTATAGCACACAAACCTGGTACCACCCACAGCTCAGTTAAAGACATACCCTCCTCTACAGAATCGCACATTAGGAAATAGGAGGAGAAGCAACAAGTTCAGTTATAACCTGCCTCATGTTATTTCCTCTAACAGAATAGTGCATGTTAATTATAATGTCAAGCAAACTTATTTAAAAATATCTCATTAAAAATTTGCTTCTGAGGGTAATAGCGTTGACTGTCCAAGGAGAGAAAATCTTGCTACTTAGCTGTGAGGCTGCAGGTGATGTCTCCATAATATGGCTGTATGATGTATTCCCAGGTAAATGAAGCTCTGGCTGAGAATAACTCAGCATAAACTCCACCACAAAGCAGCAGTAATTGTTCCACAAGACAGAGCTGCAGTCCTACAGAATTCATAAAGAGAAATTCAAACACATTAAAGTATGGAGATGGACAGGCGTGAAAGAGAGTGCAAGCACACTCTATAGGGGAACTGGGAGCAGAGGTACAAAGCGTGCTAATGACAGGGAACAGAGTGATGGGAAAAACATCAAGGGGGGAATTTCTAAAGCCCAAAGCACTTGCCTTGCTCTTCCCCTGCTGAAATCAATGGAAATGCGCAGTTGTGGTTTGTTGTACTAGGGAGTTCAAGGGGAGCTGAATTAAGGCAGGGCACTTTAAGTCACCCACGCTCCACATCTGGAAAGAGCAACTGGAAGAGTGAAGAGCTAAGAATGGAAACTTTTGTAAAAAAGCCAGTCCTAGAGAACAGTTCTGGGAAGCCAGGAGTGCTAAAAGGAGAGAGACACAACAGGAGACTGTATGATTGGTGATCAGGAGTTTATAAACGGCTGTGGGACATAAAGTGGCATCACTCTGGAGAGGACACAAAAGTGATGAAGGGAAGAGCTATATGACCAGCTCATTAATGGGCATAACCTCAGGCTGCTTGGTTACCTAGTAGTTGTTGATAACAAGTCCCCTCTCCACCCGCTATGGCTCCCACACTGACCGGTGCAGCCCCACACAAACCAGGGGAGATGGATCCAGATAAAAAATGGCATTGCAGAACAGAAAAGGAGGTTTGTGTGTCTAACATGGGGTGGGGACACAGATGTGTACCAACCAGGAGGGTGTCTCTGGGTCTGACTCTTACTGTCAGCACCAACAAGTTTAAGTGTAGCCCTTTGATGTGTGTGCTGCAGAGATTTTTACGTTGCAAGGGGCAACTTCCACTGAAAGGTTAAAGGTACTTTTTGCACCTTTTACAAGGGTGTGTTGCAGCTGTGTGTCTA
>NW_010421718.1:14636-16310 GCF_000710305.1 Buceros rhinoceros silvestris | reverse complement strand
TGAACCTATTTAATTAGAGGGAATTGAACTGACTCTGCTAAGCAATTATTGCCAAGACTGCTTTCTGTGCACGGATACGTTGTTCAGGAACACACAGGACTGTGATGCTGGACATGGGAATGCTGTGCCTTCAGTGGAACCCCAGCCAACATCACAAAGCAATGGCAAAGTAAGAGAGATTACAGGCACTGATCTTACATCAAAAGTTTTTTTTTTTAAAAAAAAAAGCATATTTGCCCAGGTCAGCAACCGCACAAAATGAAATATGGTCCCCTTCTGAGGTGGATGAGGAAAGCTGGTATTGCCAGGCATGGTTTCTCCTAGATTTCAGGTACCTGAAAACAAGCTCTTCAAAAGAGAGGGGAGAAGTTACTCCCACAAGGAACCCAGGCTGCCCCCGTTACTGAAGAGCTGCTAGCCAGAACAGGGTGGAACAGCATGCTAGGCAGCAGCCACAGCTTCGTTTATTTGATAAGGCTGTGCTAAGGCAGAGCCAATGTTCATTTTCCTAACTTTGAATCAATAATTTATCAAAACTGGTTTTACATAAGCCTGAACATAAAATTATTAGCTCCTGGAGGTTCTTCCAGCAGTTACAGCAAGACCTCTGTCAGCAGCCTCAGAATTGATGTGCTTTAAAAGGAGAGAAACATTGATAAATACTCATTTCCTACCCCTGCTGTTGCTCACTCAATCAGCTCTCACCTTTCATTCTCTTTTCCTCTTGTGTTTAGAGAGGGGGGTGGAAAAAAGAAGCAAGCAAGCAGGATTTAGAACAGAGAGGTGAAGATGAAGCTTTGTTTCTTGACAAACACAAGAAAACTGGTTTGCAGAATAAAACAGTAAATTGAGCCCTTCCTCAAATCTGGGTGTGTTCCTGGAATTTCAATTAAACTGAAAGAGCTCTGGGGCACAGTCTAGACTCTCTTCTTTCCTTAAGATCTTTAAGGAGAGAGAGTGTTGATCCTTGGTTATTTCTCCAAGATGCTTTTGTGGTAAAAATAAAACAAAGAGCATTATATCTCGACCTGGCTAGGCTGATGACTGGTACAGCATGAGCTGAAGTGGAGGGCTCACGCAGTGAAAGGATGCCCTAAGCCTCGGGTCCTCAGGAAGAGCATTCATTGCTTAGGCGGGTGGCTTTTACGGTCTCCACCAAACTCTTCTGGGAGAGTATCCTTGAGGTCTATTGCTCCGCTCTGGATATGCAATGGGCAGTTCAGAGGAGATCAACACTATGTACAATCAATTACTGTCCAAAAGAGATTCCCTTTCTCTTTCTGTCCCCCTCTACTTGTCATGGATGGTCCCATCCTCCTTAGATTAAGCCCAGCTTTGTTGAGATTTTAGACTTGCCTTCTCCCCCTGCATGGGACCGTGAACACCTGAACCTTGTCAAACATTTGAATCTCTGAACACCTCTACTTTCCTGTGGAGAAAGCCTAGAGGTTTTTAGGATTTTCCCCAGGAAGTTTTGACAATTCAAGGGAAGATTCTTAAAAGTTGAAATTCAGCATCATTCCCCTGACTTCAGAGAAGGGATAGTAATTTGAACCATGTTTATTGACTCACCCGTCTCAGAGCATCTACAGCATCCACAGCATCACTTGTGGCCATGTCACAGGTGTAGAGAGTTTGGATCACCTCACAGCTTTTGCAAGTCAGCTGCTGAAC
>NW_010421718.1:545-14540 GCF_000710305.1 Buceros rhinoceros silvestris | reverse complement strand
TGAACCCATTGCAGTAAATCATGCTCATTAAGAATTTAATTCCTTTTTTACTATTTCTGAACCACATAATGCATGGATGTAGGGTGCAATTGTCAAAGTATACCTGGAGAGCTTAGAGGTCAAACTTCTACTGAAGTCAATAGCAATGAAGTCCTTTAAAAGATTTCTTCCCACTGGTTTATCCCTCAGGATTCATTCCACGGGATGATAAAGACCTTAGACTTTGGACTGTTGGAAAACAGTTTCTTTACTGTTTGTACTGTGCAGTCAGTCAGCTAAGGCACTACCCTAGTTCTTCTTGCTCACAGTGAAACAATGGGGAGATGAATAAAGAATAAAAATACGAGTTTTCAGAACTCCAAACCAGAAGAGATGTCTCTGGAGGTTTGCCAGATCCACCTCAAACAGCTGATGTTTGAATAGGGACCTGAAAAAAGGCTGAAATGCAGCCTTGCAAAACACAGCAAACAAATCCAGGTTCCCTTAAACGTGAAAATATTCACGGGAAATGAAACAATGCTGTTGAGATATGTATACTATTTCTCTTCGATCGCTGAACTGTTTCCACAGTCTTCCCAACAGACCTGCACACTATTTTTCCTTTTAATTTCCTGAATGCAGTTATTCACTGGGGCAAAAATAAATAAATAATCATGATGACAACATGCAATTTCTTGCAATGAAAACTTGAGATACTAGTTATTTCCCAAGACTAATCTGAATGTTCGCAAGTCTCTTCAGCTAGATGAGAATCAGGACCTATCACCAGGGTTCCTTTCACTTTCCTGCTTTTTACTCTTAACCACCACATTCCTATTCTTTTCCTTGCTTGTAGTAGAAAACCTTCTCCCCGATAAATCTTTTTTGTTCCTCCCAAGACTCTCCAGCAGTCTGTCAGAAGCCCAGCAAGGAATTGCTCATTTCTGTCGAAAGCTCCATATTAAGCATTAAATGTCTTCTAAAGAGCTGTCCTGATGACAGCAAAGCACAGGCTCACACTTGTTTGAACAACAATTTACCCCTTTTCATGGCAGAGTGAGAAGCACTGCTTGGAAGTGGGAGCTCAGAGTGGGGAAGAAAGCCTCCTGACCCACTTGCCATGAGATGCTGGCACGTTACAATAGGGTACGGTGGTAATGAGGCTGCATTATGGGGTAGTGGAAGGGAAATGAGATGCTTCTGTAACCACCTGAGCAGCACCATCACTCAAAGCCACATGGCTCCCACCCTCCCTGAATTACACAACGTCACTCACTCAGAGAGGCATGGCAAGGAGTGAATGACATGGGACAGCATCAGCCTTCCTCCCTTTCTATCTCTGCTGCACACTTAAACTGATGCTTAACGGGGAGTCCAAACCATCTGTTAAGGAACCTTGAAGATACTTAAAGATACCACAGATATCTAAAGCACTTTATTCAGAGGGTTCATTCATGCACTGAGCCAGTGGAAGATGGACCTCAGCTGATGTCAGATTATCTTTAAGATTATTCCCAGCCTTTCTTCCACCTTCTGTTCCAACAGCTGCATGAAGCTGACAAAGATGCTGAAGATGAGAGCGAGACATGGTCAAAGGATGGCATTTTTTCCTGACACTGTTTTTGTCACTATTACTGAAAAAGAGTGGGGCTTCAGGCGGCAATTAGCATCTTAAAAGATCATCCATCTTTTCTGTATTACTGACGGGTGACACCTCTGCATGATACTAATAAACAAAATATTGCAGAGCTGTCAAGTACTGAGGTTTTGGGGGCTGCGAGTAGGCTCACGGACCACTAATCTTCTTGCCAAAGCTGATCTGACCTGCCGACATGCCTGCAGATCATTTCCCCCCACAGGTGACTGGTACAGCAGCCATGCTTTACATCATACTTTGTTAGGAGACAGACTGGTTCCACTAAACAGAAGCAGGCTGTGCTCCCACTCCTGCCACTTCCTTTTGTGGAGAGGTAAGGTCTGGCAAAGAACAGCACCCTTCCCTGATTGGAGGAGGGTCATAGGGGATGACATGACCCCGAGTAGCACACAAAAGGGCTGATGACCCAGCAAAAGCCTAGTTTCACAAAACCCCTAGTCCTAGCCCTCCCACAGCATTTCTGATATCAGACTTCCGATATTCACCCATCACTCTTCTGCACTGAACATCATGTTTTCTGCACAGCTGGGAGTGGAGGTATGAGCTTTCTCATGAGCATGACCATTGTGTCCCTTTATTTATGGAAAAGATCCTGGGAAATTACCTTAGTCTTGCTAATAGCAATTATAATAAAAATAGAACTACAATAAAAAGGAGCATGGTGCCAAATCACACAAGAGATACCTCACTGCACTGGGAAATGTTGTGAGGCAACGCGTTCCCTATCTGTTCCTGAGTGATGGATAACACCAGCCCACCAGAGAGCAAGATTATCACTGCTGCCCTTCCTATGTCCTCTGTGATGGCAGGAACGAGTAAGTGGGTATTTGCTGTTGGAAGTATCTGATGGCACCAAAGTCTAGAAGCATTTGCAGTACTGGGAGCATGAGGCAGAGGATGTATCTCCTCACATCTTCCCTCCTTGTTTCCCACCATCGGTATCTCGGATTCTGCAAATGCATCAGAAAAGAAAAAACAATGTAAACTAGTCAAGAGACTTTCCAGGCTGTAAAGCAGAGATGGAATTAGATGTCCATTAATCCCATGGCTGAAGTAAGTCCTTGAAGCAATGGAAATGGAAGAAGGAGGGGGAAGATGCTGGGGGACAGAGAACCAACAAATCCTCTTATGGTTGTTTTCCTTTTTTATTTCCTAGTTAAAGAGCTCTCTTAAAACAGGCTGATGCAATATTCTCTCTTCTCTGCCTCCATGCTAGATTCAGAATGCATGCAATGGTTTCTAATGTCAGCAGGTCCAAATAAGTTCATCTGCACTTAAAGCAAGCAAAGCTTCCAGGTAGCCCCTTTAAACAGAAGAAAAGCCCAGCTTTTAAAGCAACTAGGTTGCTGCCTATAGAGAAAGGCTAAACTAAAGTTCTGCTTTTATCATAACGGTTCTGAATTAACTATGGGTTGGCTGTATCAGGGTTTAATGCAGGTCTTTCTATGATCCTCTCTTTGCTCCATGGCTCTGGAGGATGGAATCAGTGGCACTCAGCATGACATGTCCTTTGGAGGGACTGTCTCTACCTCCAGAGAGGAGGATGCAGCAGGGCATGACCCTGGACACCAGACACGAAGACAGCTCTTTCCAGGGATCTAAACTGTAACTGTATTTTCTCTTCCTCAGTAGTGTAACTAAGATACACCTTGACACTTTAGTGCTTAATCTCTGCATTCTTTCAGCGTTGCAATAATAGGCATGTCCAGGGTGGATTAATAGATCCTATCAGATTAAAGTGAAATCAGAAATGAGGATGATTCCTGCTATGAAGCCATTTCCAGGATGGAGTTTCTCCTCACAGTACAGTGGCTTTGATGTTCTCAAACACCCCTGGGACCTCCACTCTTGTTGAGTCTAGTCACAGTAAGACAGCGTGGTGCATGTGCATAGGAGAAATACCACCACATGACTGCCTCGTGCCTTTATTACACACACTTTCCTAACAGCATTTTCAGGGCAGTGATATTGTCCTGTGGCAATTTAATAAAGCAGCAATAAAACCTCTGCCTTGAGGAGGGATATATTCACGGTGAGGTATTCTGGTGACTTTGCCTTTCAGAAAGAGATGCCTGGAGGCATGTGTGTCCTTGAAAGAACAGAATGTACAAAGGCTGGTACTTGGCTGTGGCTGCAGAACAAATGCAATTGTACAGGGATGGCTGTGGTCAAGCAACCGCTAACGACTTCTAGGGCTAGCATAGAAATAGAGTTATGATGTTTCTTCCACTGTTCCACTATTCAGAAGTGCCATGAGAGAAAAAACCCTCTGTGTTATATGGTGAGTCCAGATGCATTTGTTCTTGCAGGAATTTATCACTAAATCTCCACTAGTGGAGGACATTAGAAGGTGGTCCTTGAAATTTTTATAACCTCCCCTTCCTCTCAAAGTACAGCATTCAGTGTGGTGAAGTTAGGGCAGCAGATGAACCTGTACCTTAAGTTTTGTTTGGTTAAAAGGGGTACTCTGCAGTATTCAGGAAGATGCACAGATTTCCTTCCTTCCCTTTCAATAAGGATCCAGATATTTGTGGAGCACACTTTTAGGGACATGCTGCTCCTACACTGCTGCAAGAGAACAACGTATAGATCCCAGAGCACGTCCTGGGGATGGGGGAAACAATGTTCATATGCTCAGTAAGCATCTGTATCTATCAGATCTCACCACCTCTACCTCCTTCCTGAAGGTCCCACTGCACCCTTGTTTTAGCCTTTAGTAAATAAATAACAGGCAACATGTTGAATGAGCTACACCACCTGGGACAGGGTAAACTGCTTTACTAAGAATCACATGTGGCCAAGAGCAAAACTGCAGGTTCCCTCTCGGATTCTCCTTTCCCATGCTTGTGAAGAGGTACAGACCACAGCAGGTCTTCTGGGAACTGAGACAGCTCTCACCGTGAGCAGAGAGAAGTCAGTCCTTGTCTGCCTCAGGGTAACCAGCTCCTTCAGAAAATCTCTCCTGAAAATCCTGGTAATAATCCTCATTCTAAGCTTCATTTTTCCTTACATATCGAACTTCACAATGGCTCCTGATGCAGCCCTACAGGTTGGCACTTCCACAGCAATTTCTTCCCTCCTCCCCCCAAGGAAAGAATTACTCATATGCTTAATTCTGTGAAATACTGCAAGAATCTGCACACATCTCCCCCTCCCTGCCAAGTGGAAACCCATCAAGCCTGTGGTTTTTGGTACTTGTCCATTTTGATATGCTCCAGCCACATCTCAGTTTATAATTTCTAATAATTTCCAGTGTTAGTGAGGCTGAAAAAGCCATTGAGTGTTTTCAGGACTGAAATTGAGCCATCAATTATGAAAATGTTTCTTCTGCTCGGTTTCCCACTGAGCCATTATCTAATAAAAATCACCAGGAAAACACCTCACTTGCCAGAAGAGGAAACGGTTAACAAACAAGAGCTGCCTGTGGCCTGCCCTGCACACACAAGTGCTGGGCATGCACACCCACAAATTCAGAGTGACCACTGGCCCCAACAGCACGCAAAGAAAATTGCAGACTCAAACAGTCTCAGTCGGCATAATTTCCTATGTGAACTCGTCCCCTTTTCTTGAAATACTAGAATTACTGTACAATACAAAAGCTTTTTGCAATAAATGGCTTTTTTCCTCCCCCATGAATCTCCCCTATCATTTCCCCCTCTGCCCAGCACATACTGGAAGGAAAAGCTTATTTGCATGTAAGACTGGGTCATTATGTTCCTCCTATTACAGGCCAAGAAAAAAGTAACTATTGAGGAAAAAAAGGAGGAAGACAGAGGGCAGAAAAAGTGCAGACACAGTAAATTACCGTGTGAATTAAATCTCCAGCTGACTGGAAATGGGGCTGCTTGAAAACTCCCTTTGATTTCTGCAGTGTAAGGTAGGGAGGCTGCCATTCTTCTATTTTATGTTTGCTGATCCTTTGTTGTTCCTTTATGATCTTTTTCACCTTACAATGTGTGATTTAGAGTCATTTCAGGAATACAGAGAACTGCAACGCAGGCAAGCTTGGGAGGGAGCAGGAGAGACCAAAGTTCAAGGTTGAAACCGAAGTATGTACATGAGCTTCTTTCCTGGGCGTGTAAACACGGACTCCCAATCTCAGCCAGTACATGCAAGCAATTAAGTTGGGTTTATTGACTATTTTCCTGTTATGGTGGTATCAAAGCAGTAGGTTGTTTAGCATCTCAAATTCACTGGAGCTGGAGTTTTGACCATGCTAACACAGCCAGTCAGCGGCAAGACAGAAATAAATCCAGTCATCCCATTTCTCAGTTTTCCATTTAATTTTAAAATGAGAAGAATTGGGTTGAAAGAGGTCAGTTTTCAGATGGGCAGCTCCTTACCTCCCTAATATTACTTAAGAAAGTAATGGGAAGGAAGGGAAAGAAGACGCTTAGCGAAATAAACAGGGAGACAGAACAAACACAGGGTGCGGGGACTGCCAGTGCCAGTGGAGATAACCGTTATAAAGTGAAGTGACTGGAAATAACAGTTAATTGAAATGAGCAAAATAAGAATTCTAAAGATTACTGCTATCCTACAATGTTATCTTGGAAATGTGGTACCATAAAGTGATTTTACTGATTTAGTGCACCCTGCGTCTTGCCTGCCTTTCCTCTACCACTGCCTGTAGAACCATGCTCGGAAAGCAGCCGAGCTCACTGTGGGGCTGGAGGGGTCTTGGCCAGATGCAGGGCTCTCTTGGTGTCTTGCTCCTCTGCCCTTCCCATAGAGATGTTTTATATCTACTGCTTAAGTGAAAACTGGAGCTCTCAAGGTAATTGTGGAAGAAGGAATGCTTCAGATCATCTCCTCAAGCACCCGGACTACTTGGTCTGTGATAAGTAAGATGGACTTAGTGGGTGTTTGTCTGTAGGACTTATCAAAACTGACTCCAGATGATACTGTAGCTCCTCTTACACAAGCCATTTACTCTCTTACTGCATGGAGAAGAGCAGCTGAATTCAGAGGTGGTGTGAAACAACAGTTAGCAGCATTGCAGACCCTTACCTGTGGTTCTAGATTTGGCCCAGAGCTCCTGTCTACAAAGCTGTCTCAATAATTGCTCTTTATCCACCATAAATTCCTGCCTGAGCTCACTGTACACCCTGGGCAAGCCCTCCACTCTCCACGGAGGCATTTCCACTCTCCTCCATCCCGGTGCTGCTGCCAGTCCAGGTCACCACTGCCTGACATTGGCTGCCTGTAATACACTGTTCAGCATTCACCAAATCTTTCAATCTCTTTTCTTCTGCAGAGAGAAAATGGCAATTACCAGAGGTCCCCACACAAATTCTGCAGATGACAGGAATCACTTACTGTTTGTTACTCTTTTGCTGCTAAACCATCAGATACAGGCAAAGGGCTCAGTTTACGTATGCACCAACATAGCACTTCATTGGTATTCCTTTGGTGGATGCTCTTCTGTTCCCATCTTAATAATCATCTCTTATCTAAGACGGCTTTATATGGCAAGAATGGGGGGCAGTGAGGGGTGAGGGACAGCAGTGTAGGAAACACAAGGTTATCAGAGCTCCTTTTCTGCAGAGATGTGCATGGAGTTAGCAGGATAATGCTCATCAAATAATTTATTCATTGGATGCTGTGATATTTCAGCCCTTATTTGTACCAGGTGAATAACTTGCGAACACCTTGTGTGACTGGCCAGTTTAATGTTTTGTGAAATTTTCTAAATAAAATATTTGTGGAAAAAGGATGTAATTTTAGGCATCAGTAAAATTTTATCTAAAAACCTCCAAACCTCTAAATGCACTGTGCTACATTTTCTGTTTTGTGCTATCCAATACCCAACAACCTCCAATAACAGGGTCTGATGATGTCTGGTGCTCCCCAGGCAAAGTGAGATATTTTTCCTGCTTTGAAGGCCCTGAAGTTTTAGCCTTAAAACTTCAAAGTACCAGGCATCCACATCCCACAGAGCACAGCCCCTGACCTCCTTTAGCATGCTCTGAAAACCCCAAAAGAAAATACATGGGAGGCAAGAGAAAAACAATCAGGAAAGGACTGTTTTGGGGCCAGACAAACTCTCTAGGCAGCACATCTCTCGGGGGGAGGTGGTTTCCACCACACTATTTCAAGTGCTTTGAATGGGAATCTCTTTACTAGTCCAGTGGCTCCTAAACAGACTCTGTTGTGACCACCACCTTGCTCCCCTCACATCTCAAGTTGCTGTCTGATGCTGTCCTTGCCCACTTCCTTAGTTGTCCTCAGGTCCCCTCCAGCCATGGCAGCCCAGCATGCCAGTCACACAGAGCCCATGGGCTCCTATTAAATTATTTAAATTTACAGCTGTGTGGTGTAATCCTGCATTTATGTCACCTCTGAATCCATCACAACAGCTAATGCCAGCGAGCACTGTGGTGCCTTTACACAGCCCCATTTCCAAGAACAGAATTTAAGTAGAGGAAGATTGAATCAAGTCAAAATACTCACTTCTCTGGGCACTTTTGCCTCACAGAGAAGAAACTGGTAACCACAACCTGGGCACACTGCGATATCCAGCACACTCCCCCTTCTCACCTAAGCACCGTACAGTCTGGCTTGTGCTAGTTCTACTGCTGTTCATGAATTGTTCATTAAACCGAGTGAAAACCCCAGGAAAGGTTTGCACTAACTCACCCTACAGTAGGGAAAAACAAACACACACACACACAAAAAAAACCACATTAAGGGGAGCATCCAAGCTGCACATACAAAGGCAGCAGACAAATGGCTCTCTTCTGCCGGAGCTGGGAGAGGCAATTCTCACCCTGCCCCACTCCAGCGGTGGTCTGCTGAAGCCCCTGCCAGGGAAGCACAGACGGGGGGAGCCGGGCTGCAGTGCTCAGCTGCAGAACTGTTGTTGTGGAAGGGAAACCTGAAATATTACCAGTTCAAAAGAAATCCCACACAGCGGATGTCACTTAAATGTGATCACACACCCAGACTCTATTCATACACCAGACAGCAGCCCAAGAGTCAGCAGTTTGAGCGTGCTGAACCACATGGAGCAGCACAAAACGTCTGCAGTTATGACTGCTCTGATGGCACCATCAGGTGCTCCCCAGATATTAAAAGACATCTGGACTTTGCTGTCTGGAGCTCACAGGCTAGAACAGACAAAGAAGGCAGACAACATTAAAGGCAGGGAGTAAGACATATTCCCAACTAATCACCCAGATCCGCAGAATACGCCCTGAATATTTGTGCTTTTATTCCTGATGCTCCTCACCAGCAGTTTTTACCTTAAGCTCTGCTCTTTCTAGGTACCATGTTCCTTGGTGATTCCTCTCAGTGAGCAGCACTGGCTGAATATTGGTCTCTGCCTAAGCTCAAATCCAACATAACAGAGTATAATCCCTGCACTTCAGACGATCTGAGAACTCCTCATTCACTGTTAGTTTCAGACATGTACGAGATGAACCCATGCCTGGTGCCTTGTTCCGCTGACTTCCCCCAAAGTTATGAAAGCAAGTTGTCCACCACACACCTCACACGTGACATTTTAGGCTGAATCCTGCCCTGATAACAAGTCTGACTCTGCAATATTAATAACAAACCACTGCAGGACCTGGGATGATTTGCATTGCATCTTTTCTCTGGAATGAAGCGGGATCACCTCTCTCGGGACAGGAGTCCGTGCAGATTGCCTTTGCAGGCGCTGGGAGAGCGTGCGCTGGCATGCTGTCAATCTCATAAACAAAGGTGTTGTCAGGAAGCCTTATTTAGAAGTATTTCAAATTAACCTTGACAGAAGAATTAATAAATAATAAGAGCTGAATGATTTATAAAGAAATCAATTACACTATAAATTTTAAAACAGCACAGTCTCAGATATTGCAGGGTGAGCAATACAGAGAAACTTCAGGTGGGCTAAAACTTATCTGGAGGGTTTGTGATGGCCCCTCAGGGTTCTGTGGCTTCTGAAGGGAAGATGAAGGAGTCCTAGACCAAGAGGGGTGGGAGGAAAAACACATCTGTGCCACAGAAAATTATGCAATGATCTCCCTGATGCTTTGAATATTGCTTCTCCAGGGGGGACCCCAACAGTAACAGTTAAATTGTAAGTTATTTCAGTTTTGAGAACTTAAGGACAGCCAATGTTAGAGCTTCTAGAGCCTGGCTCCAGGATATCCATAAAATTGGAGGAAGAGGTAAAGATGACTAAAAAATAAGTCAGTGAGATTTGTCTTGCCTAACTCCAGCTGCCTGCTCTGTCTTTTTGGCTCCTTCTCTAGCTAATGGAAGGTCCAGAGGCCAAGTCATCCCGTGTCTCACCCAATTCAGGATGGAGCTAAAGCTATGGCAAACCAAGTAAAGCTTCCAGAAAATGTCTTGTTGATGCCTGCTTTCAGGTTTTGGCAGAACAGCCTGAGCTGCTGGAGACCTGGGCATCCAAAGACAAGCCAAGCAAGCCCTTGGATCCTATTTCAAAGCCTGCTTGTCCTGGGGAGGTGACCACATCAGAGGCTGCTTTTTCATGGAGCGCTTTGATTTTCACTCCAGAGAGAAAACTCCAGACACTGACCTATTGACACTGTCAGCAGAAATGGCACCACCTCTCTCTGCCGAGACCTAAAACCTGTGAGCAGTTTTCAACCACTGAAAAGCTGGGCTAAGCTTATCTGGACAACTGATCAATGATACGAGTATCGCTGCCAGTTAGCTCATTTACTTTAATATCTGAAGAACACAAAGGCCCCCAACAAAAGGCAAGGAAAAAAAGCTGTTCAGACACTGGGATGGTGGACGACCTTATCAGAACTCCATAGTTAGGTGGAAATTGGTTTAAAAATTCAAATGACTGTTCACATAACGTGGCTTGCAGGATTCACCCAACTGTAATAGCAATTCTCTGCAAATGATTATGCAATTACCTCCAGGAGGTCAAAAAGTAATTACCACATAACCTGCTCTCTTCTGCTGGTTGCCTCTAATAAATAATAGATGCAAGCTCTACTCTGGTTTAGAAGAGAATTTGCCATTTCTTTACCCTGTAATTACATCAGATTATTTACCCAGCATGGTCAGCTGTGACCATGTAGGTCTGCTAACACGATATAGGAAGAATGGATGATAATGATTTATGTTCTGAATATCCTCCAGGACCTACGATCAAAGGGAGCTTTGGTTTCTCATGCACTTAGGACATACCCTTCTCGCTGCCCATATCTGCTCTCGTGGGTGCTGAGCATGCCCATGTGTCAGCATCCTCCTAAGGTCCACTGACCTCAGTGCAAAACAAGATGTTAAATTTGTGGGGCTTCAGCCCAAGCTTCTCGCAGCCAAGCTGATCAGCAGGGCCGACTAGGGAATCTCTGGAGGCCGTTCTGCTTCACTCACTGGAGCGCTGTCAGGACGTTAGGCCTCAGTAAAGAGGTAACATTTTCTTCAGTCTCAGGCTCATGAAGCCTGGAAGACCTGCGTCTCCTGTTTTCCCATGGGTAAGGAAGCAGGCTATCACCATTTTCATCTTTGTCAGAAAGAGTTGGGGTTTCTGTTGGCTGAGTGTCACACGGAGACAATTTCTTCCTGAGGACCTGGAACAGCATTTGCTTTGTTTCTGGCTCTCACCTTGGAAGACACAAACATCAGAATACACTGCCTTTCTCCGGCAGTCTGTGAAATCGGCTGCTTTGACCTTGCTGAGAGGAAAGAATTTTCTTATCGGGGAGCACAGAGAGGTGTGGAGGCATAGTGCACTCAGAGCCTGACAGAAGCGGAACAAGATACACAGCTTTTTCCTGCGGAGAAGTTGACAAGAGAAGAGGAGCAAACCTGGTCACCTGAGGGGGAAAGGCCAGATGATTGTTGTCTTTTCACACAGGGCAAGTGAGGGGCAGCAAGACTGAGCGACCCGACCAAGGCCAGGCAGCAGACCTGTGGCAGGGCAGCACAAGCAGGGTCCTGCTCTCCCAAGGGCTGGCCCAAAGTCCAGTTCAAGAAAACCCTTTCCTCTCCAGGGCTCTGCCTGTTAGGAAGCAGCTCAAGCTGAGTCAGAAGAGTATATGCTCCCCCATAACATATTTCCTCTGTCAGAAGATAAGTCTATCTCCCGCTCTCTGCCTACTACAGTTGCTGTTTAATAAATTAAGTATCTAATTACATGGTATAGAAGTGATGTTGTTATACAGATGCAGTGACTGGAAACAAGACTAAGCAATAATGTTCCAGCAAAACCCAGCGGCCTCTGCTCCTGATTTCTATTTTATGCTTTGTGGTCCCTGCACTGGAGTTATGTGCCACAAGCTGGGTTCAAATCAGGTTTTACTGTTCTGTGATTGATGGACACAGTTTCAGCAAGGGTTCAAGTCCCAATTGTTTCTTCCCT
The DNA here is from genome assembly GCF_000710305.1 of Buceros rhinoceros silvestris. Classification (NCBI taxonomy): domain Eukaryota; kingdom Metazoa; phylum Chordata; class Aves; order Bucerotiformes; family Bucerotidae; genus Buceros; species Buceros rhinoceros. The sequence goes on along the minus strand of NW_010421718.1, from coordinate 2,574 downwards.
GCCCCTACCCACCTGCTCTTCCACAGCCACAGAGCACAGCCAAGGCTGATGGTCAAAAATGCACCTAGAGCTGCTCCTCTATCACCTAAAGGTAATCGATAGGTATTTATGGAGGGAATGCTTTCATGTTTTTACATTAAGAGAACACCAGCCTGCACATGAGCTTTGAGTTCTAGCCTGCGCAAATCTGGCCCGTGTCTTTGCCGAATCTCATGGAAGGTCCCCTCTGAGACCCATTTTACCTTTCACATGGACATGTTAGGAAGCACTGCAGCGTTGTGGGTCCACGGCCTGAGAGTCTACAGCCAGTTCCTCCAGCTCTCTCCTCTGGGCCCATAGCTCAGAGGTGCTCAAGGAGTTAAGCAGAGCTGTGGGTGTCATTTCAGGCAGATATGAATGATTTCTCAGTCGTGGGCAAATGCAGGTCAGGGTGGGCGTAGCCTTCATGTGCATGTTACACCTTAATAGCAAGTTGTGAGAGAAAGGATGGCAGGTTCACTTCCTTCCACTATGAGCAAGCACAATAAGCCATGGCAGTGGATTGCTGAGCTCTGTATTATCAATAAAGGGCAATCACACCACTGGGAGTTAATGACAGTTTTGCACATAATAGAAACCTTTGAGCGTAATTACAGAGTCCCTTAATGCCAGTGGGACACAAGGCGCGTGCGCACACACACGTATCTCCCATTGCCTGGATAAGCTGAGCAGGCTGCACTGGCGCTTGGGGCCCAGCGCAGAGGCGGCCCCACATATGCATTCTCCAACCCATGTCCAGCACCTCAGCTCTGGCATCGGAGCCAGAGCTCAGGACCTAGTGCCAATGCAGCTGTCAGAAGCGAGGATCTCTTCTGGGGACAGCCAGGAGATTTATACAATTCTTCCCTTCCACATTGCTATAAGACTATTGCACATCCAGCCCACAGTGCACCAGAGCTGGCTTCTTGTAGGACACAAGGGTTTGACTCATGTTTTGCTGAACATTAGAGACTGAGTGATGAGAAGGAGAAGCATTATCACTGATCTCAGAGCAGCACAAAGTACCAAGAGGTGGAGGCAGGGAGAGCCTCAGTGATAATCTCTGTAGGCTCAGAAGCCTGGAATTAGTTTTTAAAAAGGCTAGAGATGGGTCATTCCCCCTCCTCTCCTTTTCTTTGGACCCCACAGATCTACATAATCTCCTCAAAATGTCTCCTATTCTCCACAGTTCCCTCCTTCCCTCCCTAGCAGAGAGATGCATTGAACTAATTAACGTGCAGAGTTTGTGCAATCCCATTTTGGTGGCTTAGCACTGGATATCCCTCAGCAGCGACGTGGCCTGAATGAGAAAGAGGCCACAGAGGCAGAAGCAATGACACTAATATCTCAAAAGCCAAAAGGCACCAAGCCAGGGGGCTGGAAGAGTGACAGAGTCCTTGGGGGCATCACCATTCCAGGGAGCAGAATCAAGTGGCTGCAGGAAGGGGAGATGCTTCTTAACACCAAGAGAGAGGGAAGGGGAGAAAAATGAGAGAAAGAGGGGACAGCATCCACACTGCACAGAACTAAGGGGTTCTGCACGTCCTGTTTGTTCCTGCAGCTCTTTAACAGAGGAGGTACCAGCTCTCCTTTTGGTATTTATATTTCCCCGGAGCAGCACCAACTGTATTTCAATATAAATGTAACATAGTTAATTGAAATCAGTAATTTCAGCAGTCATTAATAACAAATCTCTAGGAAGGAATATCCCTGCTGCGGTTATGATCAGCATAAAAAAAGACCCTCTTTTAAACTGTAACTGTGAGCTCAGGGTTCATTTTATAGTTGATTAGAGTGAGTTAAACTTTGCCCCTGTTCTAAGTTGCATATTTAAATCTGAGAAGTTAGCAATATTTGAAGTTATCAAAATACCACAGGTGCTCTGGAGCGAATCCAGCCCTCATGGCTGACCCCCAAAAGAGTGATGTGACCCTCAAGCACACAAAAGGTGGAATAAGCCAACAGAAAACAGACCAAACTCTGCTGTGAACCTTTGTGCAGAGCAGAGCTG
>NW_010421718.1:0-339 GCF_000710305.1 Buceros rhinoceros silvestris | reverse complement strand
ATCGCAGGTGTCAGCCAGCTTTGCTGGGGATTGCGGGAACGCCCCGAACGGTTAAAGCTGCCTCTAGAACTGCATCAACATTTGGAATTCCATCGGAAAAGTCGGGAAACCAACGGGGCTCTGCCCCGGGGGCAGCACCCCATCAGAACCGGCACCGGGGCAGCAGTTCCACAGAGATCAGCTGTAACACCAAGACGGAAATCCACAGACAGCTCTTTGATTAAACCCCCCAGTTAAAGCAGAACGTCCGAGAGCGGCTTTTCCCCCCAGGGCAAAAGCGAGGCACCGTCTTCAAACGCGCCGGGAGAAGCGTCTGCTGTGAGCGCACGTGTGGCCAAG
>NW_010421717.1:36400-43516 GCF_000710305.1 Buceros rhinoceros silvestris | reverse complement strand
CTATTAAGTATATATTTAATGTATGTAAATAAATTCATATAAATATATGCTCTTGGGCAGACACTGTGTTGCTTCCTCTTGTTCTGCTTTCCGTATTTATTGCTGATGGACTGGGTGGTACAAGGAGAAGTACAGACAGAGCTGTAAGATTCTCATTTACTTCCTTTAACCTTTTCTCTGGGGGAGCTTTCATGTAAAACAATTCTTGCAGAAGTGGTGCCTAAAAATTAAAGAAGAAAAAGTTTGTCTGTTCCCGTGTTTTTTTTTTTTTTATACTACCACAGTATAAACAAACTAACAAAGAAATACAATAAAGTATTTTGTTGTTACTCTCTTCCTCTCATTCCTCTCCTAGCTTTCCCTCCTGCTGCTTAGTTGTGTGAAGACAGAGGAGTGAAATACAGTTCACGCTCTGGTGCAAACACAGGGCCTAGTCAAGTGATGGGGCAGACACAGCCAAGTCTGCCGTCAGAGTACAGTGACAGGCTGCTTATCTGACACCTACAGGCATGGACAGAGGGCATGCTGTCTGTAGGGAAGTACGTGAACGGCTTTGGTGTCTTCAGTGTTATTCTGTTTCATATGAAAATACTTAAGTTTTATCTACCTATTAATTTAGCTGCATTCAATGCAAGTTGCAGATATTCCGGTGTATTCACAAAATACTGGAAGAACATTTAATGGGGCCACTAGCTAGGAACTTCTCCGTCGTACTGTTTCCTAAATACGTACAGCTAAGGACCAATGGGGATGTTGCTGCTTTTCATTTATCATCACTTTATTTCTGATCTAAGTTTCAGATTTCTTTTATTTTCAAGGGGTTTTATTTTGAATGTGGGTGTGATTGCATATTTGTAATTTCTTTCTGAAGCTGTCAAAGCTAATCTCTTTGAACAGGGCATGAGCTTCTGTTTGCTGTTGCTAACGGTGACTTATCTGTGTTATTTTTAATGCTGCAAACATGAATGTATTTTTCCCGAAATTATTAGATTTTTTTTCTACAGTTGAGTTTTTCACTTTATCTACTGTAAATCTGGAAACCTAGGTTATATATCTGGAATGCAACAAGCTGCCTATAATTGAGTATTTTAAGAATCGCTATTGTTGTGTTGTAACTAGAGCTGTTAATGTGGGGTGACATTCTTGCCATTTATTAGTCAGTAGGTTTTATGCAGCTGTTCCGGGTGGCATTTGAGGAGACAAGATCCATCACACCTACAGTGCCCGTGAGTCCCTGAAAACAAGGAATGTCTCTGCTGTAGATCGTGTGATTTTTTTAAAAAAATAAATAAGGCATATCCTCGAAACTCTTGGACATAATTAGAAACACATCCTGAGTCCTTCTGAAGACAGTCCAGTGAAGACTTGAAGCAAAGAATTAAAGACAGACTTGGGTTCACTTTTTTTAACCTCCCTAAGAACATCATCAGAGCCAATCTTAAGAAAATGGTTCCTTCATGAATAATGATATTTTCACAGAACCCAGAACTTCAGCTGTGACTACCATTCCAAATAACACTTCGCCAAATCAAGGTTTTTCTGAATAAGCCTCTTCTCCCTCAAACAGTGTCATCTGTTCCTCAGAGGTTTAGGAAGTGAACATCAGCAATGTGCAGGTATTTGGTCTGAGAAAGTACTAATCTGCCAGGGAGATTGGTCTCTGATCCTGCCTTTATATATCATTTTTTGCTTTATTTTTTGTGATTATATACAACATCAGTAAGCCATTAGTCTGTAAAATGTTTGCATCTGCAGAGATAATGGTGCCAGGCCTGCCTGTTATTGTTCTTTCTTTGTCTTGCTTGTTAATTTTCAGTAATCTTTATTTCTCTAGTCATAAAAGCGTCGTATTTCAAAAATCCCTTCTAGCACAAGTGTCCTGGACTTTTGCTCCAAAGATCTTGTTCTGCTCACTGGTTTGTAAGTCATGGAGCACTGCTGCAGCTCTGCTCCAGTTACTCCTTGTGTCAGGTTCATGATCTGTGTAACTGTGGATCTAGTAGTATTTCATGAGACTCACAGAAATTTATATTCCTTGTGGTGATCAGGTGTAAGAAATACGTAGGCCCATTCTGAAGATCTCTGTGTTGGGGCTTTGCTGGAGCATGTCTGTATGTGGTTCATGGAACATCTTTGCCAAGGATAAGTTTCATTCATACCTTCTCCATTTTTATTCGGAGAAAACCTTGCTGATTTCCTAGGGGATCACTTAATCAGGTCTGCTCTTTCTCTGTAGTCAGTTACATGGAAGAATACAAATTCCATGAGATTTGAATTTTCCACAGTGAGTGTAGAACAAATTGGATGTGTAGGACAGTCCAGTTGTTAATAAAATCCTGCTCCACTGAAAATAAATTATTCTTTGCCCCAAGTCGTAGTCATACTGCTACTGCAGTACTGTAAAATTGAGTAGTTCACATCTCGTCAGCATCTTGTGACTGGGCAGACTGTATCTCATTTCGTTACAGTCATTTCAGTTATTCATTTGATACTTTCATGTCAGGCTGTAACTCTTTGAGGCTTTCGGCTCTTAGCTTTAAAAAAAACCAAAACAACTTCTCTCTTTAAAGGTCCAGGAGACTTATAGGGACTCTCTTCGGTGGCACCTGAGCTTGCTTTTAGTAAGGTGGTTTGGATAACAGCAACAGTTCAGCTAGGGATCTGGGTGCTCAGTGGCTGACCTGTGTGACCAGGTACACCCTTCCTTACCCCCTCTGGCCAGACTGGCCTGACTGTCTGCAAGCTGCAAAACAGCCATTTTGGCCTAACAATCTCTGTTTGTGGTATTCCTTATATATGTGTGGCTGCACATATAAAACAATACTTTGATTTGTCTCTAAGTACCGCAGTTGATGTACAAGAGAACAGAGATAGAGCAGGCCTGCTGCACCCAGTCCTCACACTGTTAACCTTCACTGAAGTTTGCTCTTGGTTTCAGGGAGGTGAGTCTGGCTCTACTGCAGTGAGTGACTTGTCCATCCAGCTGTCTTGAGGGCTGGTTTCCTTCCTATTTGAATAACAACAGCATAAGTGAGAAGGCACATCTCACTTCTTCCTCTGTGGTCGTTACCTGTTTTCCTTTCATGGATTCTGCCTGACAGCTTCCTGCGCCAAGGACTCTCCTTGACCTGGAGCTTGGCTGGTCCGTGTCAGTGTGCCAGTTCTTCAGGTCATGGGCTAACGAAGGTTGATGAGGTTTTGTGATTGTTCTTCGTTGGCATAAGATTTCTGCTTTTTGGATATTAAACCTATGTGTATAAAAGATGCAATTCATTCTATATTGCAATCATAATAAAAAGTTATTAGAACAAAATCTATTTATAGTCCAGTAATATTTGCAAAGACTAAAAATACAGCCTAACTTGGACGGAGATGCGAGTTTTGATCTGGCAAGCCCAGTGGTGGTAACCAATCCCTCTCCCTGGGCTAGACAGGTGGCATGTCACTCAGCCTGCCCCCCTTACTGTCATCCTGTCCCAGTTGCTTTGTGCTCTCTGTCTCAGAGCATGTTAGACTTTTTAAGCTTGTATTTCATCTCCTATTAAGTACAGATCTTTGAAGATTTAGAGGGAGCCAGGCAAACGGAATAAAGTCATGGCAGTGGCTAAGTTAGTGGTGATTTTTGTAAGTTACAGATCAGTGTATATTCTCATCTAGTGTCCTTCCCAGGACTCAGAGTTTTCTGAAATGTTTCTGTTATAGTTATGTTTTTCATGATTTTTCTCTACTTAAAGTTTACAAACAAAAATTACTTTTTAAGTACCTTATTATACATTTCAGAGTTTCAAGAGCAGACCATGATTCTCTGTGTTCTACCATATTGTTTCCACCCTCCTCTCATGAGATTAAATGAAATATAACAAAAACCTGAATTACAGGACTGAAGAAAATCAACTACTACTGAAGTCAGCATATACGTATTTTTAGTCCTGTGAGAACAGAAATTTGCTGTCAAGTTTTTAGTGAATAATTTATGTTTTGCTGAGTGGGGAGTATAGAGTATAGCTTTTAAAACACAAGAGTAAGACTAATTTGGCTACGGAAATCTTTTGAAGCCTTTGGGGATGAAAGGATCAAAGGGCTTAATTATTTCAGGGCAAGTGGAGGTGGAGCTCATAAATGAGTACAGTCACTTCCAGAAGAGAGGTATTGTACAAGTGCACTCATTTGGTGTTGCAATCAGTGTGAATTCCGAGTACCTTTATACTTTCTGGCTAAGTAGCTAAATCCAAAAGGACCTTTTGGGTTTCTTCGGGACAATGATTTTGGAAAGCAAGCTTGTGTTTAGCTAGTGTACTGCTACAGTATATACTGGAATTTGTTAGAGTAGAAGTGTGGTGTAAAGGTATGTCAAGATACACAAACCTTTTGTATACCTCTAGTTCTCCGGATCTGAAGGATGCTGGAAGCTGGATACCCAGCTTTTCAGTGTTTCACAAGTATTTTGGATAATTGAAGCTTCTTTGCTGTTGAAAAAATGTGGTATCTGTACACATTGTGTCTGGAAACAAAGCCTGATTGATTTTTGACTTTTACTGAAAATGTTCAAATGACTTAAGAATTTAAGACTAACTGTAACAGAGGATATGAATTGGATTAAAAATGTTAATTGTACAAATTGCAAAAAAAAAAAAATTGTAAATTTAAGTATTTTTCTTTCAAGCTAACTTCCAGTTTGATAGCTGGAGTATCTTTTGGGTTTGCAGTTAGATTTTTTTTTTTTTTTTTGAGAACAGATGGAGATATTTTAATATGAGTTAGCCGTGTAGGTCTTTTTTGGCATGAGAAAAGACAGTCCTGAAAGAGCTCATTCTTCTCCAGGGCTTACAAAGAAATCTTGTTGTACTCCTTCAGATGGATGCTTCCATACTGTAGACTTTCTGCAGTTAGGTCAGGTAGATTGCGTTCCTCTTTTTTCAATTTTTAAAATTGCCCCATCTCCTGTATCTCCCATTTGCCTTGCCATCCTCTTTGGTGAAATATGACCAAAATTTAAACACTCTGTCTTATTAATCCACGGACTTCCTCAAGTTCAATCACTTTTTTTTTGTCGTCGCTATCGAGAGCACTTACCAATGGCTCTTACTCTGTAGTTCCAGACTACAGGGTGCTTTTGAAACCTTGCATTTCTCTCTGTGTGTGCTGTCCTCCAGAGAGATCTAGTCTTGTACTGACTGCCATAGGATCCATCTTTATGCTACTCTAGATACCAAGCTTAACCAGTCATTTCAACATATGCTTTCACTAAAATCATTATCTTCCTATATTGCTGTCCTAGAATGTTCTTATTCCACTATAAACTGTACAAGCTTCTTGTCTTATCTTCAGTACCGCTCACAGCTCTCTGTGCCGTATCATTTCTCATTCCCTAAATTTTTCCTGTTCTCCAGACAGCGCCATGTTCAAAACTTCCCTTACCTCTTGTTCTTGTGCAGCACTTTATCAGCCGCTCTTTATGCATGGCAGCGACTTTTCAGATGTGACTTTTTAATCTCCTTGAAACCTTAAAATCTCCATCCATGGTGGCACTTCTCTTATCTGTGGTTCAGCATGAAACTGCTTTTAACGTGAAGTCATCAGAGATCCATGGACCTTTGAGTTCAGGTAGAGGACAGGACATGTATTGAGGTGAGTGTAGGCATCCCAAACTCCATGGGATTGGGGGTGCAAAGGTGTCTCAGCTCCTCCAGCAGTGCCTTGGTGCCTGTACCTCAGAGTAAAAATCCCTAACAGGGTGTCTGTGACGGTGTGGTTAGATCTGATGGGAAGGGACACGTTTAGGTGGCTGTTTTAATGAAGAAACTAGTACTTGCCCTAACATCATCAAGCCCCACTGACCCCTTGTTGCCATGAATATGAGAAGAAAATTGATCATTGGATAAAATTTGATTTTAATTGATCGTTTATGTGGGGTAATTCACTTTCAGAAAGACTGGTAATTATTTCAGGATAATTTTTATGTGACTAAATTATCACTAGTCCTTTCTCTGTATCCTGAGTTCACAGCTCTCATGTTTAACTTAATAGCACCAGCATGGCCATATAGAGAAATTATGTGGTTTACTTTTTATTGGCATAGGTCAGGTGTTTGTTTCATAAAGAGGAGGAATTTTGGGATCATACCAAAGCTCATACAAGACTTTCAAGCTCTATATCAAGGTTAAAGGCAAATGTAGATACAGACTGTGAATACGTATGGTAAGTCTGCATTAAATGGTGAGATGCAAAAGCTGGCTAAGTGCTCGGCAACTTTGCATGCTTTAGACTTTCTGAAATCTAGACTAAGAATTTAAGATGGAATAGATAATATGATGGTTGGGGCCATCTGCCTGCCCAGGTAGGTGTTCTGTCATTCCCTCCCTGCCCCAGCATGCTGTTTCCAGTTGCTTTCCACTGCTTTTCTGGATGTTTGTACAGCTGTATATTCTGTATAGCAACACTATGTTCCTTACAGGGACACTGTAGTTGAAAAGCAGTTACATCTCAGTCTTAAAGTAAATAATTTTCCTATTATACTACTAAACATAATTCTGCACATCTAAGCATGATAGTTCAATCAGCTGGCTTCTCCTTACATGAATGCAGAAGCTGCTTTGCTAGTAAGCCTTTGTGAAGCCTTGTGGCTGTAGATACTCCTCGTGAAACACAAAATGTTCTTGAAATGGTTATCTCAGGAAAGCATTTACTTTGGGTTTGTGTGGCAATCAAAAGTGTTCAGTGACATTTCCAAATCATTGTAGGCTTGTTTTAAAAATAAAGTGTGTTTCTTGGGCCAAGTTTTCAAATTCCGTTGGCTGGGATACTTTTTTATTTTGACGTTTGACTTTTTTTTTTTGTGAGCTGGCATTAAATCTCTGGAAGTCTGATAGTGCTTTCAGACTGTGTGTGTTCTTTGTCTTCCTGCAACACAGAAAACATTCTGGTAGTTACTTTTGTTTCTTTGTTGTGGAGGAGAATCTTTTATTGTTCATGAAACTGAAGGGAGGACAATGGGTGAGTGTGCTGGTGGAGATGAATGAGGAGCACTATCACATTCATCTGTGGTGTAAACATCTCTTTTTTTTTTTTTTTTTTTTTTGACACCCCTGATTCTGATTTCTATTCTTTTTTTCTTTC
>NW_010421717.1:20501-36356 GCF_000710305.1 Buceros rhinoceros silvestris | reverse complement strand
TCTTTTTTTTTTTTTTTTTTTTTGTAAGACCCCAGTGATTCTGATTCCTATTCTGGTTTCCTTGACACGGCACGCAAACCAAATTAATCTCCTTTAATGTAAGTGTATCAGAGTGTGTGAAGATTGGAGGGAAAGCAAGACCCTACTGATTTAGCAAACCCAGTATCACCTGTCTCTGCCCATATCGCCTCTTTTCAAGTTCTCTCTTGAGCCAGATAGTGAGTATCTTCACGTACTTTGTGTAGTGCGTTAAAGATTCCTAGTCTTAGCATGTACTGAGGAAATGCTGATGGAAACCGTTCTGTATAGAGGCTGTGTGTGTCACATGGAAATATTGCTGCTCTCTCTCCAGTTGTACGTGCTCTGCGGCAGTCTAGAGTTGGTACAGTCACTGCAAGCACAGGGCTTCAAAAGCTGGGTGAACAATTTGCGAAGGGAATAGTGTTCCGGGTCATCTTTTTCGTCTTTCAGGACCCTTCTGTGGATTTCCTGGAATGTATCCCTCTGCTTTTTCTCCAAGGGAGAGTGTAAAAAGCAGAGCAGAAGGGCTTGATCAAAGGGCAGAAATACACAGAGCCAGTGCAGATCTCCACTGGCTTACGGGGGCTTGAGGAAAACGTCTGCAGTTTTCTTGGTGCAGTGCTGCTTACTGCTGTGACCTAAGTTTGCATTAACTGATGACAAAGGCTTTAGTCTTTGAAGCCTTTTGCTGTTTGGTTAGGTACATCTTTCCAGTATGAGATTTCTGTTGAAATATCAACATTTTAAAGTATATAAGCTGCATCGGGTGTTGTAGAAACCCATTTTTAATTTGTATCAAAATTTCTTTGATTGCTTACTTTGAAAAACAACCAACCAACCCAAAACCAAACTAACCCCAACAACTAGACCCTCAAATCTTTTATTTTTCTTTTTTCCCCCCTAAATTAGTTTAAATTCCGTTTGGGGTGGTAATTGAGAAAGCAGTGACACAGCCCCAAGTCAACAGGTGCTATGATATATCTGACAGGACAGGGTAATGTCTACTGAGACTTTTTTCCTGGACTATGTGCAGGTTCTACATTTCTTGATAGCTGGATGTGATATTTCACGAGTCTTCTCTCTCATATAGAAGGCAGAACTCAAATACTACTGAAAACTGAAATGAATTAGAAGCCAAGTATTTTTGTGGTAGTTTTTCAGTGCTGCACACTGCTGTCTGTGGAGTTCTGCTACATTGAGCTTTTTGTAATAGTTCAGCATCTGTCCTGCTGTAGGGCTTGAGGGAGAGGGCTGCACAAAAGGAAGTACGTTAGAAGGTCACTGAGCTCTGGGGATCTTTTTCTCAGGATACCATGCTAGTGCAGTACTTGCGCAGGAGAGATTTTTCTGGTCAGAAAAGAACCAGAGATGGACATTTATAGTGCTGCAGAGGGCAAGCATGTCTTCTTACATGACTTGAATTTGAATCAGTTAATGGCATTTTGTAGAAGCCTAAACAAGAAAGTCAAATGCTACACTGACTTTAAAAATTTTTTTTTTCCTCCCTAAATGACACAGGCTTATAGGTAGCTACCATTTTTTCATTACTTCCTAGTATTTCCCCAGTGTTTTGTTTGTGCGTGTTCCTGATGTCTTTTTTAATACTTCAGCTGTAAACTTTCAGGGGCTGGGACCCCTATTTTATTTATGTTTCTAAACCTTTTGGAGCACTCATTGGTGGGACTGGAAGACACTAGAAAAATGCTTTTTTGAGCTTGTTTCATGTCTCATTTCTGATTAGTGCTGGGTAGTTGCATAACTACACTAACACTGTAAAGTGCTGGCTGATCGAGAGTTCCTATGAATATGAAGTGATTCCTTGGGGTTCCTCTTGGTTTTGATGTATGTGCACAGACTCACATAACTGCGTTTCTTCCAGGCATGTGTGGGAATCCTCAATTTTTGTTCCTCCAAATCATATCAGAAGTATAGTTCTTGTTCCAGTACTTGAAGATTTACACAGCATCTTCTGCATAGGGTGGTAAAGCCAGGGAAACTTGCAGAGATTTTATGCAGCTCAGTTACCCCAACATTTAGGGGGTAGGGGATTTCAGATACAGGCCAGGTGAATTCTTCATCCTGCTTCGAGTGTAGATGGAAAGTAGTGGCAGAAAAGAGGTCTAAGTGAGGATTTGATGAGTGCAGTTTCTTATTGAACCAGGTGGGTGTGCAATTAGCAAATTTTTGAATATTTTCAGGACACAAAGCGTTTACAGCTTATTGTGGTTTACCTGCATTTGTGGGATTGAGGCACAGTGTGTTAGCAAATATCACAAATGTAAATGATGAGCCAGTCATTCACACCATTTAGATTTTCTCTGTGGTTTTGTCTGCACATGATGTTTATTTTGATATTTGAGGTGGTCATAGCTCTGCCAGAGTTTTGTGACTGTCCGTTTTTCTGCAATTAGGTTTAAGTACTGACCTCCAAAAGTACCAGAAAGTCTTATTTTGTTTCTAGCAAACTATGGTAGTAACAGAGAACAATATTCTGTGTTATGCCCTCTATTTTTCTGTTCCAGCAAATATCTCTTGATACTAGTCTATATCAGTCTGGAACATGAACACCAATGTTACAGTCAAACATGTCTGACATTCAGTGCTGTCATGCATGATCCGATATACCTGGGAAACAGCTAGTTTAGAAACTGGGAAGAGTTTAGCCACATCGTCCCAGGTCTTCATAAGCTGAAAAATCTTGTCTCTGTCCTAGAGTGTGAATTGATGCCCCCAGGTACAGCTGTTTTACTACTGATACCCAGAGTAGCTTGTTAAAGAGGCTCCAGAATTCTTCAGCAGGGGTGTGAGATCTTCTTTGGGGCCAGAAGCCCTAAGTCACCCAAGCAGTTCAAGCTCCCCAGACTCCAAAGAATCTTCTCATTCTGGTTCATACATGGAGTTCTGTTAGATCTTTATCTTGCATGGACTCAGGGAAACTGAGCATACTTGTTTGCATATGGAATTGGGTTTAAGAAACAATCCATGAACAACTGGTGTATGTGCAGCTGAAGGGGGTGGTGGAGCTAATGTTACGATTTTATTGTCTCCATATTTGAGTCCTGAACAGCCCATCTGATAATTAACAGATTGTTTTTGGGATGTGAGTCTATATCTTGTATTTCGTTTTACAGCAGAGTAGCAACATACCTTCCAGACAGAGCGCTGTATTTTCCGAAGCCTTTTACAAGAGCCGATGGCAGAGTTTACATGTAACTAAAGGCTTTTTTTCGTTTTGCAAAGCTTTTAATTTGATTGTAAGTATTCTGCTAACATACTAAAGAAATTAATTTCAGGTTTTGTGGAATGTTCTATCCATTTTAATAAATAGACATATGAAACAGATTATCCTGTATTTAGTTATGAAAAATTGCAGAGTTTCAAAAATAAGTATCGTTCCAGATCACAACATTTGAACTTCTGTAATATTTTAAGTCGTCTCTTTACAAATTAATCTGTAGTATTGTTTTATTGCTTCACTGGGAAGCTGCTAAAGTGGGTCACAGGAGTTGGGTGAACAAACATGGATTAAGTAAAATGCAGATGAAAGGGTGACATCTTTGGATTCTGTTTGCAGCTGTTGCAGTCAAGGCAACTTCATTGGGAAGACCACTAAAGGGATGACTGAATGTAATGCAAAGTAAAATGCTGAAGTTTCCAAGTTTATTTTCAGTCTTCAGCATTTTTAGTACGTGTTTTCTTTCAACTTTTATAAAATTGAGCACTTCCCAGTTCTTGATGCATTCGTCTCATCAAATTTAGGTCACATTCTGCCTACAAATTACATTGCTCGTTGCTTTAAACATCATTTTTTTTCAGAAAACATTTGCATTTTTATAGCTAAATGCATATGCACAGAAATGATTTGACAACTAAAATTTGCCATATGATTTTGAGAGAAATAAAAATATTCTGTTTGAAAAATATATCAGAGATCCTAAATTTCGGTTGTTTTTATGTCATGAAGGCTGAACCCTAATGACATAAAAGTCAATAGGGGCTTCACCTACTAAAGATTAGCTGCTAATGTGAGGACTGAGTTCAATCTTATTTGACTGTAATTTCAGGAAAAACACATAATTTCTAGTTCATCCTCAGCTCTTGATGCATGTAGTCCACAGTGTAATAGAAGTAGAGCATGAAGGGGCACAAGATTTTAGAATGAATGGGAAAAGCTTTTATGATGATTCATCTTTGTAATCAGACCAGCTGTATGTGTGACCTTTCATCCCAGTACGTAAGAAATTTGATTGTTTTTCAGAGGAAGGGAGACTGGAGGGAGACTTAAATTTTTCACAGAATAATTTGAGCAACCAGAAGAATTAAGAGAAGACCTAAATTGAGGTTCATATTTCATTGCTGTTTAATTAAACAATGCAGAGCTCAGCACAGGAGTAAATTTGAATTGATTCTATAACTATGTGCATATATGATCTGACATAATATATGAAATGAAGCTTTGTAAGAGTTGATGGCGTGCCTCTTAGGAGTTAGCCTGATACGAGGAGCTACTCTTTTGAAAGAACCTTGCCATATCAATGCAGACTTCATCAGAGGAGGCAATAATTGAGTGGGATACATTTTCTGGAAGAATACAGGGTGGGTGATGCCAATTAGCAAATGTTTCTGTTTGTGAGGGTGGGAGTTGATTGTGAGACACACTGGGGAAGCCCATAGCATTGACTCACCAGTGTCCTGTGACAGGAGCTGGAGCTGGTAGTGAATGCCTTGGTAGATGTAGGAGAAGGATCTGGTGGTACTTTACCCATCCTTGGGTGGTTTGTAGGTATGCAAACCAAATATGGTTTGTATGCGAACATTGATGGGAACATCAGTACAAGCTTTTTTGGTGGGGTTTAAACATAAATACTAAATGTTTTGGGTGTGAGCTTTCCCTTAGGTTTTTCTGGTTGCTGGTAACAGCAGGGTCCTGATTAATCTAACTTCCTCTGTAGCACTGCATGAGTTCCAGAGTTGAGACATTTGGAAGTAACGTAGTAAGAAGGCAGCACTTTGTGCCTTTTCTTCCCCTCTGAAAAGCTGCATTTGTATATATGCAATGGTACCATCATTCATGCTCTTTTCGGTATGCGTGGAACGTGCAGGTGGTAGCTGAACCTTCACATCCATAAGCCAGACGACATGGAATTGAAGCTTGTCATGAAGGAGGAAACGATGGCAATAGGCAGTAAATGAGAAAGAGAGATGAAGGAATTTTACTTGAATGAAATAGGACTATAAAAGAGGGCTTCAGGTTTTCATAGTTTTTGAGAAGTGTGTTTGAAGAGTTTGTGCCCTACTTATGAATTTGTAATAGAATTCATTTTTGGATTTGCATTTCTTAAATAGTAGGATGTATCCTTTGTGTGAGAACCCTTGTCTATGCTGCTGCCTCTTGATTTTTTGGCAGTTCTTCCAACAGCGTGAAACCCCATCATTGCTCCATGCCCTTACTATCTTTCTTCCTCTGTGTTGTCTAAACTGTGTACCTTACCAGTCTGTTCCCATTTATCCTCTTGCGTTGTATTTGGCTGACAGGCCTCCATTCAATCCTTCTAAAAAAAGAAGTAATGTGATGCTGTCTCCAAGGCAGGCTCCTGCAAACTGCTAGTGCTATTCCCCAAGCTGTTCTGATACATGAACACCAACAGGCATGTAAACAAGAAATGTTACAAGTTCTGATTTCATAAATCCAAGAGGAAGCTGATCAAGTTAAAAAAATGATGACGGTGATGATAAAATGTAAAATGATGCCTATAAGCTTGGCAAACATCTGCTCCTCAAAACCAGCTGATTTAAGTATAGCACCATTATATATTAAAATGGATGAAATGTTATTTTGGAATATAAAGCATAAAGCAGTATCTGTGGCAAAATATGCTGTTAGAGGAAGCAAATAGCTAAGAAAAGCCTGGGTGTTCAAGTGAGCTTAGTCTGAGAAAAGTGTCATGTTTACCCAGAACTTTTGGGGGTCAAGATAACAAGAACTTAGTAGAGATCTTTCTGAGAAGCTAGTCTTTCATGAGAAAGCTAGTCTTTCTTTATACTAAATGTATATTGCTGTTCTAGTTTACTAAATTAAGTAATTCACAGAGGTCTGGGTTTGGTGTGGTGATGTTTTTTTCTTCTCATACAGTAAATATTGACCCCATAAAAGCAGGTCTGGGAGCTGTGATACTTGCAGACTCGGTGTTATCTTGACTATTGTAGTGGGGTTGAATATGCAGAAATCGCCATATGAGGCCTCTGTGTTTCTTTTTCAGGATTTTTTTAGCATTTTTAGACCTTACCATAGATGTCATCTTGTTAAAAACACGGATGCTAATTCAGCCTTGATATTTTTATATCAGGAAGGTTATGTATTTTTTTTTATTATTGGAAATCATTGCCAGGATTTTATATGCTGTTATGTCTTAAAGTTGATGCAGTAGCACACAGTTCATAGCATTGGTCTGTACTGATAAACTTCACTGTATAATAGAGTTTGTTTTATTCATTTCTAAATTAATCTAATTTAGGATACTACATGGGACCGAGGATAATCCCAGTTCTTCATAAGAGATTAGCTTCACCGAATCACTGTTCCAGATAGTCAGAGATGATATACAAGGCCTACAGGTAGGGGTAGTTTAAATCCAGCTGTAATTAAGAATACCCACCAATGATATGAGAGGTGGTGGATTACTTTTTCGTAAGGTTATTCAACACTTGTAAACCCTTCATTGTAAAATTAATTTTGTCTTCAGAGCTTGAAAAATGACAAATGAATAGGTTTGGTGCTCCATATTCAACAATGTGAAATGCATTATTGAATAACTATTCCTTAAATGAGTAGCATCCTTTCTATTCAGTAGACAGTGGTCTCATAAAAATTAATAAATGATAATTTAATTAAATATCATAATGTATATTCCCAAAAAGGTAGTATTAAAGTTTCACAGCCCGTCTCAATTCCTGTTTTAACTCCACTTTTGAGTGCCTCACTTTGCAACTCTAATAATGTTCTTTTAACACAGCTTTTGAATAGAAACAATATGTCCAGAAAAAATAGTGCATTTTGTACATCAGTAAGGAATGATGCCTCTCAGTGCTTTTGTAAATACCTGGACAAATGTAGAAAAACCTGTTGCCTAGATGACCATTCATGTAGGCAAACAAATATCAGCAGAGAAACAAATTTAAAGTAGCAATGCAAAAAGCTGCCTAAGAGATTTAAAATTTTTTTTTCTAAGTCTGTCACTAGGAAATCCAAACTTTGATACTTTCACCATTAGCATGAAGAAAGAAGTGCAGAAATTTGCAGCTTATCTAGAAAATTAAGTTTGTAGTCCTGTGCTCTTATTCTCTTTCCTCCCATGAGTGTGGAGACAAGTGCACTGTTCTGCTCATTCAAGCTGGTGGCACTTGGTATGGCTGCTCAGAGATTATTTCAGGTTGCTCTCAGGCAGACAGGACCACTCATCAGATTCTGCACTTGGGCCACAACAAGCCCCTGCAATGCTACAGGCTTGGGGAAGAGTGGCTGGAAAGCTGCCCAGCGGAAAAGGACCTGGGGGTGCTGGTTGATGGTTGACTGAACATGAGCCAGTAGTGTGCCCATGTGGCCAAGAAGACCAATAGCATCCTGGCTTGTATCAGCGATAGTGTGGCCAGCAGTAATAGGGAAGGGATCGTGCCCCTGTACTGACACTGGTGAGACCACATGTTGGATATTGTGTCCAGTTTTGGGCCCCTCACCATGAGAAGGACGTTGAGGTACTGGAGTGTGTCCAGAGAAGGGCAACGGAGCTGGAGAAGGGTCTAGAGAACAGGTTCTATGAGGAGCAGCTGAGGGAACTGTGTTTGTTTAGTCTGGAGAAAAGGAGGTTCAGGGGAGACATTATCATACTACAAAACTACCTGAAAGGAGGCTGTAGGCAGGGGGCGTGTGTGATGTGTGTATCAGTCGGTTCTGCCATGTAACAAGTGATGGGACAAGAGGAAACAGCTTCAAGTTGTACCAGGGGAGGTTTAAGTGGCATGTTAGGAGAAATTTCTTCACCAAAATGGTTGTTACGCACTGGAACAGGCTGCCCAGGGAAGTGGTACAGTCCCCATCCCTGGAGGTATTTTAAAGACATGTAAATGCGGTGCTTAGAGATGAGGTTTAGTGGTGACTTGGCAGTGCTGGGTTAGCAGTTGGATTTGATGATTTTAAAGTTCTTTTCCAGCCTAAGTGATTCTGTGATTCTCCCAGGAGAACATTGAAGAGGCATCAGCACCACTTGTCGTCTTTGGTATAATCCTGGTAGTAAACCTGTCTTCTGGAGAAACTTTTAATTTGCAGTAACTGTGATCCATGCAAGTGGCAGGGATTGGTGGAAGAAGGCATCAGTGTTAGAAGGATCTGGCGTCTGAATTTGTCCTTAGAATTGAGGAATGACGGGAACATGCAATGAGATACCTTAGTTGCAGCATCTGTATTGTCCAGATTTTTGATTCTGAAATCTTTTTAGATGCTGCTGTGTTGTAGCATAGGTTCAAAAAGTAGGCATCAGTCTATTAAGACTGGAGACATTTTGCTGAGGTATTTTCCAGGTACATAAAGTGTAAGAGACACTCTGTTTGTTTGTCCTATTTATCAGAGTAACGTCTGCAGTATATGCGTACAGAAAAGTTGATTGTTTAGTCATTGAGGGTTTATTGTGGTGTTCTACAGATCAGATGATGGGAAAGGTGTGTTTTCCTTTCTGCAGCTCCTGCCTCCCCTGCATTCTTACATTACCTTAGCTTAATCAGCGCTGCTGCTGCTGCTTGTTTCATGGGGATGCTCTTTCCTTGCTACTCACTGCTGGTTGAGGGAAAAAAATACACTTCCTGGTTTGAGAAGCTCAACATTTTGTTCTCAGATGTGTATTAATGCACCTAAAAGCTCAAACAAACTTCAAAACAAAGAAACACAGATGCTTACTTCACTTCTTGTTGCGAGTTAAATCCAGAGGACTCACAGTTTTGCTTGCTGTAACTGCAGATGTCTGTTTGTTCCTGCTCTTTTTTTTAAAAAGGGGAGTTGCTACTTTCTGTCAGCTAGAAGTCCGGGTCACTTCTTGGCTCTCCTTTCCCTGTAAAGAAAAGAAACTCTGAAGTTTTGAAGGGAAGAATGAGGCAGTTTGCTGAAGGTGGAAAGGACTGGAGTGCAAAGCTGGTGGAAGTAATGTGCTGCATGGGTCAGTAACGCAGCCCGGCGCTGGGCTGGCAGGGTGGCATGGCTGCTTGTGGGAGATTGCAGAGCTCTCTGGAGGGGGAATCTTCTCTCAAGCTCTCAGTGGATTTTCTTCCTTAGTTCAGTGTTTCTTTGATAGTTTGCTGCTTGATTCCTAGTTATTTCATCTGGGGGGATTTGATTTGGTGTGCTCTGCCCAGAGATGGGGTGCACTGAATACTGTTGTACTGTGTTTTCCTCCTAGCGGGCGTTTTGCTTTTCTGGAGGCATTTGGCAGCTGTGGTGGGGTTTTTTTGATTTGTTGTATTTCTTTAGTCTTGGTGGTTTTCACAGTGTGCTAGGTGACAGCTTTCCTCCTTGTTACACATTCGTGTATGTCAGGTACCGAGATTTTTCTGCAAGTGTTTGTGTAATACATGCATATGTAAAGGGAATGGGGGTAGTAAGCATCACTTCTTTTATATATGTTGGCATTTTGATTGAATATAGAGTTGAAATTAATAGTGGTTGTATGTTCTAACAAAATACAAGGAAGTGGATTTTTTAAACTTTTTTTACTGCTGTCGAAGTAACATTTCGCAAGGTGTAAACTTCTGTGGCAGTTAATCAAAACTAGCTGAGATTACCTCAGGAAAAAAGACACATTGTACATTTGTAGGCTGGAATATTAAATTCTGTAGTTGAGAAAAGTTGTGTTTCTTGTAAAGCAGCTACCCATAATGAAACAGTTGCAAGTGAAAGTATTTCTGGATTTCTCTTGTATCTGAGAGTCTCTATTCTCTGTGTCCTCTAAACCAGGACTTCTATCTTATTAGGATAAATAATTGCTGTTGGAAATGTTGTCTTGGTAAATGAAGGCTGTAGCGAAATGTGTTTATATATATAGCAAAAGGTTTTCTCAGGTTCTTCAGCTAGAGTGTGGAGCTGTGGTGCAGGGAAAAAACATGTATGCCAGAACCTTGGCAGATGTTGAATGCCATGGAAAAGGCATTTAGGGAGCAGCAGCTGTTCTGTATAGAGCCAAATGTACACGTACGCTACACGTAGTACCTGAAGAACTTGTTGCCATAGTGAACCGTGGCTGCAAAAGTTGTGGGTGTTGAAAAAAGATTGGAGGGGGAAAAAAAAAACCCCATAGGAAAAAAAAGCATCTATGATTCTTAAATGAAAAGATATGCATAAGCATTTAGTAAGTCTGTGAATCACATAAGGGAGGAGTATACAAAGGCATCACAGGCTTTTGCTTGTTTTGTTTCTGCATTGGTTCCCAATCACTGTTTTCTCACTACTGCAGGGAACAGCATACAGTGCTCAGTTTGACCCAGGATCAACTTTGTGTGATCTCATGGTGTTTTGAAAGACCTCAGACACCGGAGACTTAATATGGATCTCCTGTGAAATTTTTTTTGTATTATTTTTATTACTTATGTTACCTTTGACCAATCTGAAATCAGTATTTTTAAATGTAAAATACAGGATGTGATTCAATCTTCTAGTGATGGCAGTAGCTGCAGAAGGGGTCTTGTTTTGCTACCTGAGCTCATTGCTCATTCTCAGCCTCACAACAAATAGCCTGAGTCAATGAAACAGCTGCGGTTTTGCTGTACAGGGTCTTAGGGGATCTTGCTATTTTAGGCTTGCACAGATGGTCCCAGTCCTACTGCACCACCACTCCTGCTCTGGGGAGCTCTGGCACTGTGTATGGGCTCTGCAGCAGTTGTACTGGCTGGTACATAGGTTTGTGGAGAATACTCCTAACTCTTGTGCTGGAGTGGTGGTTAGAGTTTCTCTAATGTGGCTCAGTAAAATACGTGTGTATACTGCCCATCTAGAAGTGGGGTACTTTCTTCCCCTGAGTCTATTACTTTTATTGTTTCCTCTCAGTGTTCTGCAAAGCCAGGGAGCAGAGTGCTGGCAGTGGCTGAGTCGCATGTCTGGGTCGGTGGACATCTGTGTTTATTTTATAGAGGATTAAAAGAGAGTCCTTTTTCTGACTGAAGCTGTAGCTACTCCTTGCATGTTAAAACAAGGGTGATATTCCAGGCAAAAAGCATAGTGATTAAAAAGGCCAGCTTTCATATAGTAAGAAATATTCTGTTGCTAAATACTTTAACAATTAATTGGTTTTTAGAGGCTGTAAGTAGTATTTATAGCTCTTAAAAGTTGGTCTTGATCTTTTTATTACGTTTTAGGGAACAGTTGACTTCTCCTATGAAGTTACGTTTTTGTTAGTAGTGCTGCTGTTGTACCAGAGGGGGGCTATTGCCCTGGGGAAGTTCAGCTGGAACTTCTGCTCAAAAAACTTTTTCATGACATGCTGTTACATTCTGCAAGAACATTTGTGTGATACTGTTTTAATTAGATATTTCAGAGCTTTTACAGACAATTCTGGTTTTAAACTTTATTAGAATACTAATTTTATAAAGCTTTCCATTAAAAGACTGTTAACCTTTTTCTTTTCCCTTTTTCTCTCCAGATGAGCGGGACAAAGTACAAAAGAAAACCTTCACAAAATGGATAAATCAGCATCTCATGAAGGTAGGTCATTTGATATGTCTGTGATGTCTGGATAACTGATTACAGTGATTGTGTCTTTTAATAAATGCTTGATTTCAAGATGCTGCTGTGTTACATATAACAAGGAAGATCTTAAATTATGAGATTTATGCATGTACTTTGTCTTTGAAGAGTGATGGGGGAGTTGAAATGCCGCTGTTGCATGTCCCAGGGTGGTCTGTTTGAATACTTGTATTTGAAATTAAAATTAATCAAAGTTTCAGGGACGTGATTTCTTCCTACAGAGCTTGACTCTTTTCTGACATTAGAGTGTCATGGCTGTAGTACCACAGCTAAGGCAAATGAAAAAATGGGGGTTTGGTTTTGGTTTTGGTTCTCTCTTTTTTTTTTTTTCATTAAAGTGCCATCTTGAGGATGGGACAGGAGAAGGGGGCAGGACTTGAGAAGGAGAGCTCTGCATTGTCCCATGGCATCAGCATGCTGCTAATGGATTAGAAATAGAAGCTTTCCAGGCATGAAAATCACTTTTCAGTATCTTTCCTTTGAACAGCAGTGAACTTTGCCTCAGGGACAGAGCACATCATTTTAACAACATGTACAGCTTTCAGTCAACACAGAGCTAAAAGCTGTGAGTTCACCTTCGCTGCATGGCCCTTCAGTTCTAAATTTAATCTGTTCTGTGAGTGTCAGCTGTCTAGCCCAAACATTTCTCTGGAGAAACAGATTGTATATACAATTACTTAACTTGCTTTGAATTTCATATTCCTCCCTCCTGTCTTCTCCCCCCACCCTCCAAGGTTGAACTAATATAAAAGTCATGTTAAATAAAAAATATCTACAAACTGTCACAGTTGAGATTTAATTAATGAGTTTAGTGTTCATACACTGTTGGAAAGATCTGCTTGTATCGTGTTTAGAGAAAAATACAGGCTTTTTAGCGGACAACTTAATTATCTCTCTGCTTCTTGAAGCTGCTCTTATGGGTATTTGAGAAATATTGGACACTGAAGCAGAACAGAATTTCTTCAGGGATGTTTGAAATACCCCCTTTTTTTGTTCTTTGGCCCCTCAAATCTTTAGAAGATGCAGAATTCTGTTTTGATGTTTTTCAAAAATTTAAAACCCATGTAGCTCTTGGAAATGGCGTAATGTAGGGAGCTAACAAGGCCTGGATGTTAAGTTGGTCCCAGTTTTGTCTTTAGCAAGAGACCTCTCTTCCAGAGTGGACTTCCAGTCCTTTCTACCATGATTGAGCAATCAGGTCCTGACATCAGCCTCTCTGCAGCACACAACCTTTCTGTGGGTAGGGTGAATGGCTTTTAATACTGCTCACACCAGTAGGTTTTCCTTTGTGAATTTGCTGGACCCAAAGGAATCATGCTGAGTAACAGCTGCTAACAGGACCCCTTCTGTGCAGATGCCTCCTCACCATAACCATGAAATAGCTGAATGGCTCCATGTCCTTGCAGAAGTTTACAACTTGCTAATGAGAAAAGACAAGAGGCTGCAGATCTGCAGCCTTCCATTTCTAGATTTTGCCTTATATTATAAACAAATGTATCCATTGTCCAGCATTTCAGACAAATTAGATTTAAAGAAAAAACTTTCAGGATAATTGCCACTGCTCTGGCAGCAAAATACTGTCTCCAAATTAACTGCCAGCTTTTCTTTTAACTGAGGGTTGCTCTTGCCACGTTTGTAGAGGCGACTAATCCTTTTGTGCATTAAAGATGGATTTTAAAGAAGCAGTTTTAATTTTCTGTGGGATGCGGAAGCTTGTTCTCTGAAGCTTGTCATAGAGCAGTCCTCTAATACAAGTTAAGAACAATGCCTGTTTTTACAGAAGAGCAGTGTATTGAAAACTATGTTTCCATGCACCATTATTTTACTTCTAAAACATGCACAGTCATTGTTGCCATACTGTTAACCTCTTGGCAGTAGCTTAAAAAAGGTTTATGCTCTAAACCTGTAAGGAAATCAAGGTAAAGAGTTCATGCTGAATCCTTTTTGCTTGCTTGCTAAGGTCAATGGCCTTAGGCCTTCATCTTCGAATAGTTCTCAGTGTAAGTGATGGTAGAGGTAGATACAGGTAAGTAGATAAATAGGTATGTGTGCGTATGTCTGTGTGTACTGCTGGCCTTGATTTTCATCTAGAATTGCTCAGTTTAGATTTCAAGTTAAGGATTGATTACTTACACAAATGTAGTTTGACTATAGCTCTTCCATTAATTTGGAATTTATATAGCAACTCAGCATTATCCTTTGGAAATGCTCAGTTTGAAAGCAGCTGGTGATACAATGGTGAAATTTCTGTTCTAACAGCATTGTTTCTAGAACAGTGACTTGCATGGAAATTAAAATGCAGTCCGTAAATGCTCTAGAGCTCCTAAGACACAAGGGCATATTTAAAAAATACTGTGGGGTGAAGGGAAAGTAGAAAAAGTAGCACTGTAAATGAGTGCGTTTCTACCAGAGTCACTAGACCTGTCCTGGTCTTTGCATTAAGTTGGATTTGAGTCCTAGTTTTCAGCCACCTTGGATTTAAACCAAAATACATTCAACTCGTTTGCCCATTCACTGACAGTAGGTTGTTGCAGACAAAAAAAGAATCAGCTTATTTCAGGCATCTCAATAGTTTGATTTGAATGAGTTACCTGTACTTCTCTGGTAGAGAGAACTGGCTATTCTCGATGTTTACCCTTAAGTCATCTACCTTAGGGGGAGACGAAATGTGTCCTAGAAGTGATTTTGCTCCACTGCCTGATAAAGGAGGTCAGTGTGTTTTATCTGTGTAAGGTTCAACAAGAAGCAGAAATGATGAAAGGTGATCAAGGAAATAGATTATGAGAGGTCGTGGAAAACACCAGATCATGTGGGTGAACAGGACTCTCCACTGTGGCCATGGTGATGGATTGCATTTTTCTTTCATGTTTTTTTCCATCCTATTTATGTTTTTTACTTTCTCTTTCTCCTGTTTCTTTTCTTTGTCCCCGGTTTCTGTTTTGGTTTTCTTTTATCTGTTTTTTTTTCTGTTTTTCATTTCTCTTCTCTTTACTTTTTTCCTGGTTGTTTAGCCCTTTCCTTGCTCATTTTAATTAATCTATTCTCTTGGAATCCTTGGGAAAGTACCGGAATTCTATCCCTTTTATAACTGTATATTTAAAAGCGTTTTGTCTAGGTCAGCAGCATGATGCTTTTATGGGTTGCCATAATTTGTTGGGGGATTGCATGGAAGCATACTGTCATTCTTCTAATTAAATTCTGTATTTGTGAGATTTGCTGAGTAACCATAAACAGCAAGATGGCTGAGAAATGTTTATCATCCTATCCTCCGTTGCCCGTCTTTAATTACACGGAAATCAAGTATGTAAATTAGTAGTATTATAAAATTCAATGTGTGAGATTAGTCCCTCCTCAGTTCAGTTGACTAGTTAAGCATGTCTTGCGTATTTTGTTAAACTAGAAATGTAGTTGGTGCAGAAATATTTCTTGTAAACTATCTTGAGGTAGATAGTTTTAGGGGCAGATATGTAGAGTATTATTTGCAAAATTCAAGTGTTTTTCTTTAAATTCCATAGTTTAAAATCAAGTGGACTGTTACCACATTTTTTAAAAGCTGAAGTTGTTCCTTTGAACTGATAATAGATTTTCAGAAGACTGATTAGAGCACTCCACTTGCTAAGGCTCCTGTTTAATGTCTGATGGTAGGGCTCCAGTTTAAACATTATCTGTTAATTCTTGTTGACATATGGTCTGGAGAGGTGAGATACTGGACTTCAGACTCACCTGCTGCTGTGGTATGAGCTTCCAGGGAGAAACTCCCGTGCCAATGTGGCGTGGCAGTGTGGTAGAGATCTCCTCTCTGAACTTCTCTAAAGCTGCCTCTGCTTTCAGCAAGTGTTTCACTTTGCTGCTGTCCGGTTAGGCTGTTAAATTCTAATACAGGCCACAGCGGTAACTAACCTTTGACGTAACAGGAACAGATAAATTTGTGGAAGAAAGGAGTTTCATTCTGCTGTAGGGATTGCATGGTCTTAAAGCATCCAAAGAGAAGTTCAACTTCTGTGAAAATCAAAAAATTCTCCTTGACAATGCTTTTGAATCCCAAACCTAAGGAA
>NW_010421717.1:8561-20436 GCF_000710305.1 Buceros rhinoceros silvestris | reverse complement strand
AGAGTGAGAGGAGTGTGCAATATGGGGGAAGCATGAGTTAAAAGTGAGGAAAAAAAAAAACTATTAATAAAAAAGGAGTAAAAGCAGACAGGTTCTTTAGTATTCAGTTCCTTTCTCAAACCAATTGAAAAAAAAAATTTTGTAGTGCTAAATCTTAGTCTTAAGAGATTAAACAGGATATTTTGAAATACTTAAAGTTGGGTTTTTTTAAATCATAAATTATGATGTACAGAAAATGGGACTAAAGGAAGGTAGCCAGAGATAGGCTAGGTCAGTGTTCTGATGGGAAAATATGGTTGAATGCCCAGGTGTTTTCCCTCCAAGGGTGGTTTTCCTTCCTTTTTAATGGAAGAAAAAGTTGTAGAGAGTCTTAACTGCATTTTTAGCAGCAATGCTGGACTCTGGGGTACCTGAGCAACTCCCTGGAGAGAGGGGGCTGTCCTACCCACAGCACCAGTGGGGAGCCCTGTCACCCAGAGTTCCCCACAGTGCAGCTTGGCTTGGGACCCTTGGGACTGGCTGGACTTTGGGAGAAATCTGCTGGTGATGGGAGCAGTGGGCAGCATCCTTGCACAGTCATTAGTTGCTCCAAAACTAACTTTTAAAGGTCCTACGAGCAAGAAGGTTTTTATAAGTAGCTGGACAAAAGGCTTTTAAAACTCCTGTTTTAAAGGTCCACGTTCAAAATTCTGTACTGTGTTTCAGTGGTAGTGCATTGGAGAGAGAGCAGCTTTTTGTTGTGCAGAGACTGAATGAATAATTCAGAATAGAAACCTGTTATTGATTCCTGTTTGTCCTTGAGACAGCACAGGGTTTGCAAATGGCCACTTAGGTCGATTGCTTCCTGAAATGTTCAGGTATGTGCTTAATGGCAGAGGAGCCGTTTCTGATTCAGCACAGTCATTCCCTCACTGAAAGCTGGCACTTCGCTAACACAAGTGGTTATCATTTGAGATAGCACAACTTTGCACTATCTTCTTTTTAGCCATGCAGTGAATCTGTTATTTAAAGTTTTCCATCTTTTTTTCTTTCAGAAATGAGTGCTTCAGAAATGAATATTTTAAAGGAAGAGGCATCTGGTGTTAGTCTGATGGTAGTGACTGTTTTGTAAAAAAAGTCTCCATTTAACACCTTTCATTTTTGAAACATACTTGGGAAAAGCATGTTTGGGGGGTCTTTTCCTGTGTTAAAGAGAATAAGATGAAGATCGCTTGCTGTGCTAGTGCATCTAAATGAGCCTTCTGTGTATAACTTCTTGTTAATTCTGACAGCTGCTCCAAACTGTGCTGGGAGCAAACCCTGTAAAAGCCCTCTTCCAACACGGCACACAGCTTGCATTAGATGCAGCTCAAGTATCAGTATTTCCTCCTGTATATTGTTCTTCGATTGTTCAGCCAGCTCTATTGTCTTCTTGGTAGATAGAAAATATTTCAGTTTTTCTCCTAAAAGTGTTACTGATGTGTGTTCAAGAATATTCTAAAAGGTCTTGGAAGCTTTTGAGATGTACTCCTTCCAAAAAATACAGAAAAATAAGTCTTAGAGATGATCGTCAGTTAATGGTGTAAAGAAGTACTTGATTTTGTTATTACCCCTGGAAATATGCAGCTTATTCATGCTGCATTGCATGCACATCTCTCAGAAAGCTTCCATTTGGAGTTAAAACACACAGCATCTTGTCTGCGTGGTATAATCTATAGCTCTTTGTAAAGCAGATAAGCAAGGAAACTCAGGACTTTTTTGGTGTTTAATTGAAGTTTAGATGAGGGAGAAAGGTAACCAGGAAACAGTGAGGAAAGGCAGTGACAATACCGGAAGTTAAAGCTGAAAACGAGGGGGAGATTTCTACGGAATTTGAAGGGCATAACAAACAAATAAATAAATCCAAGTCAATAATAACAGTGTCACAGATTTCAGGTTTATTTGATCCTCTTAATGCATGCAGACTTCATGACTAATTGGGAGCAGGAAAGAGAATAATTGAAAACAGCAAATTAAATATGCATGAAACTTGCTTGAGTGCATTGATATTTTTTATGGCATGCGGCAATGCTGAACCAGTTGATTTTTTTATGATCTTTTTTATTGTGGTGTTTTAAAGTTTTTTTTTTTTTTTTAAAAATTATATAAGTGCTCATATTTGAAAGAATTAAGGACAATTAAGTCTGCCATGAGATTACTGTACAATGAATTAGAAGCAATAGAATCGATTTTTCGTATTGATATACTACTGTATTAGTACGTTAATTCTTTTTTGTGTGTTTATGATTTGCAGTTAGCTCAGCATAGATTTTATTGAGCATTATTTATTGCATAGAGATCACGAGATAAAATTCTACCATTTGCAATTAAGTGGCTTTTTAATTAATTGTTAAATTATGCATGGAATTATACTTTATCTGTATACTTTTGATGTATCTACATTTAATAATTTTTTCTATATCAGTTTAGAAATAATTTGTCTTGATCTTCTCATGGCACCACTGTAATTATGCCATTGGCTCCAGTGGGGGTAGTAGTTGTCCCAGTGACTCCAGACAGTAAGCAACCTCCAGCCCTGGGTAGCACCATTTCTGGCAGGCTGCCAACTGAATTTAACTCCATTCACCACCACTCTTTAGGCCTGATCATCCAACCAGTTTTTTATCCCACAAGATGCGTGAAATAAAAGTGAGCCATAGAAGAAGTAGAAATAAGGGCAGCAGTACTAAAGATTTGTATATTTGAGTTAGTAAAGCATGGTGGTAAAAATCAGACAAGAAAAAACTCCAGAAGGAGAAAGTGTGACATAAATGTCCAGAGGAGAAAGATTCTGTAATTAATGTCAGAATATGAAGAAGAAAGAAGTATAGATGCATTACCAAGGAAAAGTAAAGGAAAATAGCTTGAATGGTGTAGAAAAGTCTGAGTTACTCAGGCCTTTTCAGTTTACAAAATACTGCCTTGATGAAACATATTTTAATAAGATGAGGATGAAATTCAGATAAAGAAAGAGTGATTGAAGGCTCTTCAGGTAAGTTATGTGCTTTCTGGTTGCACAACTTTATTCACCCAATAGTTACGAACTAATTGAAGTTATTTACAACATTTTGTTACTCTTTTTAAGAATTCAGAGAGGAAAGGGAACTCTGCAGTTACAGTAAGCATTAATACCTCTCTCCCAAGCAGAAGAATGGGCATTTACAGACCTAGCAGGGTAGTGTCTGTCCCTGGGAAGACTGTAAGTCTTTGAAAGCAGGTGGATGAAGTGGGTGTATATGGTGTATGTTAATTTTTTCACATTCTACTACATGTAGGCTCAATAGCAGATTACTGTCAGAAAATTTGAACAAGAAGATCCCAGATAGAGTTTGCTTGGATATTGCCATCTGTAACAACTGGAGCTAGAACTGGCACTAGGAAAAGCCACTGCCATCAGTTGTTGCTGCTGTCGTGGCTGCCATTAGATGCTGCAGCAGTATCACCTGGCTCTGGGAGGCCACACACTCCAGCTAAGGACCTACTCAGAGACGGCAACCAAGCACGTGCTGCGCTTCCCATGCCATGTCCTCAAATTGAGGAGTTGAGCTCTGTCAGTTTATCCTTGTGGTGATACGCCTGTTTCTCTGATGCTGTGGCTGTATGTTTTTTTGGCTCAGGCATTTTATCATGTTGCAGCCACAGTGTGACCCTTACTCTGCCACAGTTCTTACCAAGGTCCATCATGTGCACTAGGCTGTGTTGGCTTGTGTTGGCCCAGGGAGCTCCAGAACTAAAGGTGAGCTCCGCACTCCACCTGTGTGCCAGCACAGTGCTTAGGAGACAAGGAGGCAGCTTGTAATTCTGCCTTTTTGCAGGCACATGAGTGTGCTTGTGGGCATGTGGTTGTGAAATGCCACTGGGCTGTGTGACTACTGATCTTTGCGATGACAAGAGGTTTGCAGCCATCTATAATAGAACAGCAAGAAGATAAGAAGTTTTCTTTGAAAATCAAGGACAGGTTGTGATAACTGAGTTTGTTTAGTCTGAAACAGAGAAGACTGAAGGGAGATAATATGTTCTCAGTATATAAAAGGTGGTTGCGCAGAGGCTGGTGAACAAGTGTTTTTCGAGGTCAAGCTCAAAGGGGGGAAAACCAAAAATTCAGCTCAGCTTGCAAAAGATGTAGTCTGAACATTAGCAAGGTAAAATCACCTGCTCGAAAAGCAAGTAAGCATAATAAACCACTGAAGTATATGTATTACATTGGGTTTTCCTTCATTTGAATTATCAAGAATAAATTAGACAAGCTTCTCTGGTGTGTCCTAGCCAAACTCAATCTGCTCCACTGCACTGGGTCAGGTGAGGTGAGCTTACAGTCATATTGTTCTGTGACAGCCTATAAGGCCCAGCCCTTCTCTGGCAAAATAATATTCAGCTTTGAGTCTTAGCGCTGATCAGTTCCAAGTCCTTTACAAAAACTTCTGTTTTCATTAAGTTAGTGATTCCAATCTGCATCAATCCTACAGTTCCAGTGAGAATGCCCTCTTCCAGTGGGCTAACTTGTAAGTGAAACATAGTGCTGTTTGCAATATATTTTTCATTAATCTGTATCTAGCCTCTGTAAGTAAACATTTTTAAAAGGGGACGGGATGAATGTCACAAGTCAGGCTTTATGCAGATTGTGAGTCACCCTTCAGTTATCATCAGTAATACGTGCTGAGTCACTATCTCCTAACAGCTAGAAAATGTGTTAGAGGTGTAGGTAGGGTTTTATAATGTGGTTGTGTTTCTTCTTTAGTCTAAGATTTATAAATTGCCTTTATATAGTCTTATACACAAAAGCATTTGAACAAAGAGTATTGTATTGAGGAAAAATCATAGAAGGTTACTGATGTGCAAAACACAAGAGAGAGATGGACATGCTGTGCATTAAAATCACAACTAGTGCAAGAAGTGTTAAAGGACTGGGAGTATGCATGGAGTCGCATGGGACCTCGCATGGCATATGCCACATGTTGCATCTATCCTCCGTGCTCACTGAGGGCTGTCTGTGGAATGAAGGTTATTGGTGAAATAGATACTAAAGCTGGTTGAACATTTCTGTAACTTAAATTAATGTTTTAGCACTAGAACTTGAGGCAACAATGGAGTAGATACCCATTTTGTGTTAGTAGATATCCATTTCTGCTGAGTTGTGAATCTGTGCAGCATGGGCTCTGCTCAGATGGATTAGCTAATCCTATATAAAGTTATAAGCAGCTGACCAAAACAGTGCAAGTATACCAAACAAAACAAACCAACCAAACAAAACCAAACCAAAACAAAAAAGCCTCCTAGATGTTTTCTGAGTGTCCGGATCAGTGCTGGTTGAAGAGAACCTTTCAGTCCATTACTTCAAAAAGAGATGTGTGAGCTGAGATGGAGACAAGATTTATTTTTTCTGCAAGAGGCGGAAAAGAAGGATTTTTACTTTTAAGATATTTGATTAGATGTGTTTTGTACAGTAATAGCAGTGTTTCAGACATACACAGCTACTTAAATTCCAAAAAGGACTTGTGGATGTGCATGTTTATGTTCTACTGTTTTACATACAGTAAGATTATGCATCTGCTTGTATACTTGCTGATTGTGGATTAGGAAGATATTGGAATATATATTGCAAAATCAAGTGTAGGAATATAAGAGAAATGTAAGGACAAGATAAACAATGGCCTGATTTTTGATTTTTCCTTTTAATTGAGCAATGATGTATTTACCTTAAAGCCATACTAGTGTCTTTTTTTATGAAGTTAGTTTATTAAGAGTTACCCGGAGATCTAAAACAATCGAAGGCTTGTGACAAAATGCAAAATAGGGTATGCAAAAGTAATGGATTAATTGGATGATTGAGTTGTCTGGAAGAGATGTGAAAGTTAATTAAAAATCGTAACTGATCCAAACTTAGATAAAAGGTCAGGACTTCAGAGGGCTGGAACATGTGAAGTGTGTTCAAATCACAAAGTTCTGCTAATGGAATGTAGAGCATTGACCAGGTGAAAAAGTGAAGGATGAATCCAAGGATTGCAGCCAAGGATGAATCTTCAGTTAGGAAACATCTGTTACAAAAAAAGATCAGGTGCTTTGAATTCACTTTGTATGGGAGACTTGTTTAAAAGTGACTTAGTCCAAGTATTTGAAATGGCAAAGGGTCTTCATGAAATTGAGTAGCATTAGCTGCACCTGCTGTTTGGGAAAATTAATATCCAAAGTCAAACAGCTAGAAAATTACTCCTGAGCATGAAACAACAATATATTTTCAGTGAACTGCAAGAAATGTTTCTTACAGAGTGGATTATCAGACTGGTGAGCAAAAGAAAAGAGTGCAGGTGAGTTTTGGACCACTGGTACATCTAGTGTTAGGTCCTGGCTTTGCTTGCAAGTGAACAGGCATACAGAAGAGACCAGGCACAAACACAGGTTTTTCCCATTGTGCTGTCTTGCCGCTGGCCCTGGTTGCAGACCCTGTGCTGTTGGGCAGCAAATTGGAGTGTCCTGGGCAGTGTATGTCCAAGGCTGGAGCGGCAAAGTCAGGGGAACAGCACCATCTGCAGCTCAGCGCTCAGCTGCGTCCTCTGGGGAACGCAGTGTCGGAGACCGCTGTCACAGGGTTAGCCAGCCATTGAATTCTGCCAGGACTTGCATGATTCTTTATTTTTAACAGGGTGGGTGAAGTTTGTTATAGGATTTAGCACAAAACTAAAGGTTTGTGAACAGGGTGTGTATTTGGAGTTTGTTTGGTTTTTTTTTTCCCTGAAATAAATTTTGGGTTTGAAGAAAGGACATTAAAGAGTATGAGAGTTCAGGGGGAGGATGTCTCTCTGCATATAATTGCTTTGGCTCCCTGATCTTGGCCTGACATCAGGTTGGTCACAGAAAACAGCTCAGCACCTTGCTGTGTGTTGGGATGGAAATTATCTGAGGTGGAGGGGCTCTGTGGCCTATCAAGCAACGCTCGTGTGCTCTACATAGGGGAATCTAAGAAATCTGTAGAGCAAAACAGGTAGCCATGAAGGTGTTTGAGGAATCAGTCTTGCTTGGCAGATCAGTCACTTGGGAATATTTTGACAATTACATGCTGCATGGATCTCGTTATAACTCATTCATAATTTTAGAGTGTGTTTTCATAAATCACCCTGCATGTGTTGCCATAGTAAACCTTTGTTTTTATACATGAATACAGCTTTTAGCATGAGAGGTGTTTTTTATTCTTTACTCATGGCATAGGTTTATTTCCTGTCATGCAGTTATAACTGCCACTGATTCCTTTGTTTTCACAGGTGAAAGGACTAAAATACAAATTTTAAAAACTGAGAGAAAACTGTTTCTTCAGGAGTGCTGCTTTTAATACAGTTTGTCCTTTAAAATTTCAGCAGTCTGAATGCTAATGGCATTTTCTGTGAAGCAGTGAAATTGTAGGAGCTCTTAACTATCTGTGCCTGTTAAATCAGAGAAAAGCATTTTACTGTAGCTGAGGTGAATGGGAGCCTTAAGGGTGGTTTTTTTTTTCCATGGGCATTGAATCAGGTTCTTAAAGAATAAATTTGAAGTTTATTGTGAAACTCACAGTGGCCTTGTGCCAGCTCTTGTTTGGACTTTCCAGTGACCTCACTGGTAATTAAGGCCTGACCCTTTTTTCCCAAACACACCCCTTACAGTTCTAACTTTTGAGCCTTATCCCATTTTCCCTTGGAGGAGCAGCAATGCTTTCTGCCTGTGTTGGGCATTTAGTTAACTTCGCTTCCAGAAGCAAGGAGAGTGGTACTTGAAAAGACTTTCCCGTGCTATGTGGTCTGAAAAGCCTTGCTGGATTCGTAATACTATAATTCTTGGTAACCCCTGGGGATGGTGCTGATTTTATAAAAGCTTGTAAGCTAAACTTTAGTTTTTCAAAATAAATGTGATTCAGATTTGAGTCTTAATTTTGCCTGTCCTGAAAACTGTAAGAAAAGGTCTAATTTGTTGCATTCTCATAATAGTGACTTCAGCTTAATTATGATACAAGAAGGCTCCTGATGATCTAAGAAAGGTACTCAATTACATTAGTCTGCTTTCTTCACCCTGTGAAAATGGATAACTTTGCAAATATGTGAGCGCAAAACTCTGCTTTGTTTCCAAGCCCTGCTGCCTGCCAGGGCCGTGGCAGTTGCCTCACCTCCCTTAGGGAGTTCCTGGTGGCCTCTGGTACATGGGAGTTACTTCTAGTTCTTTTTCCTGATCTGATTATATACTCCCTCCTGCCTATTTTGCCTTGACTGTAGATTCTGCAGAACATTAATGTTTGTTTCCACTCCTTCTTACACGATTTCAGTTGAGAATGCAGTCCTTTGCATGTTAGGTGCTGATCTGGAACATGTGGTACCCTAACATGAATGTTTGTGAGGTCTCTCTATATGTATCCTGGGTGTGCACCCATTCTGTACAGTGAAAGGGCCACAACGCTGTTTTCCTGCCATGTTTACTTCTGAATAAGAAAAAGGATGTGATTCTTCTGTGTTTTCATAGAATCATAGAATAAATTGGGATGGGAGGCACCTGCAGAGGTCATCAGGTCCAACCTCCCTGCAGTGAGCAGGGTCATCTTCAACTAGATCAGGTTGCTCAGAGTCCTGTCCAGCCTGACCTTGAACGCTTCCAGGGATGAGGAATCTACCACCTCTCTGGGCAACCTGTGCCACTGTTTTCACCACCCTCACAGTAAAAAATGTCTTCCTTATATCTAGTATAAATCTCCACTTTTAGTTTGAAACTGTTACCCCTCGTCCTGTTGCAGCAAGCCCCGCTAAAAAGTAAAGGTGTGTCAGTGTTAGGGAGCATGACCTTCCTGCTGTACTTTAGCCTGTGGATCATCTGACCTTTTCAAGACCAAGATGGTTTGGCTTGGTCTGTCCTTCCCCTTTTATGCATATAAACATAAGCAGCCAGTGGTTTTAATTGTGTAAAACTGTAGATTTTGTTCCAATATTAGTGGAACTCAACTAATAATAGCAAGAAAATTTGTAAGAAACAGGCTTTCTATGGAAGAAGACTTGTTCTTTGCTGTGACCCATGGCAAAAATAGAGATGGCTACATGCGTATTCAGTTCCCCAAGTGTGGATGTCTGGGGCTGTTTGATATGTGTATTCAGGACAGATGCCTGTGGGGAACTGGCCAGCAGGACTTAGGCAAACCTTAGTCCTTGTGGAGGTGGAGGCCAAGTGGCATGCCCCCTAAACATCAACGTAAGAGCCCTACGGGAGTGTGCAGGGACACCTGAATCATGCGTTTGTTCTCTCTTGGTGGAAAGGAGAACCAGGCAGACTGAAGACAGTAGTGACAGATTTGCTGTGATGTCAGCCCACAGAGGAGGAAGTCAAACCTTGCAGGCCAGGGTCTTTAACAGCAAAAGCAGAATGGCACGTGAGGTTGGAACTGATAACAACTTGATTGAAGAGGGGCAACCAGATGTGTCAGCGGAAAAGTATGATAAAGTTACGCCAGTTATGTAGATTGCTAGCTTTTGGAGGCAGCAGCTGTCTTCATGGTGTTCATTTGTCAAGTCCCTAACATGCTGAGATCTGGGGACAAGATTTCAGCTCAGTGACAGTTACAGTTCTAGAAGCTGAATTTCACTGGTGGCAGTGCAGGTTCTGCAAGGCACTAGACTGCAAAGCTTAAGCTTACTGGGAAAGTATGATATGAAAATGTCTCGTATTCATTTCAAGCAGGATGCAGCTTTTCTTACCACAAACTTCATAGCATACATGTTGAAAGATGAAGATCAGAAGGTGAATCACTTCTGAAATGGTGCCTTAAATTCTCCGTGTCTCCTTTTGACTGCTGAAACCATTTTACTTCTCTTGTTTAAGTTTTGTCAGATGCCCCTCAGCTGCTCAGTGTCTCCCTTAACAGACCTCCTCCCATGCTCAGATTACCAAATCTGCAACACTCTCCTGGGTAAATTGGGAAAAGTTGCCTGAGACAGCATGTAACCTACTTTGCACATGGATCTTGCAAAATACAGGGCTGACAATTTTGTGATTTTATTGAGAAGCCACAAGAACTGTAGTAAAATGCCATGGAGCTCAGCAGACCCCACAGATCCATCCAGGGACCCCGTCTGCATCAAGTACTTCTGTTCTGAAGGAGGCTCAATTTTACAGCAAAACAGCAGTGAAATAATAATATTTGTGATAATAATAGAGTAAGAGTAGTAGTAATTGTGGCTTTAAAAATCTATAATTAATTAATTATATATGTTAAGAGACAAGGCTTGCCCTAGTGATGGTTAGAGATGATTTTGCAAATTTATTCTCAAGTGGCAGTGTATGATCTTGAGAAGCACAAGATGCTCATTTAAAAAGAAATGATCTGCTGCTTTGCGTGAACGTTCTTGCTGCACATCAGCTGCTCAAATACGTCGTCTTAGGTGCGCGTCGTCTTAGGTGCGCGTCGTCTTAGGTGCGCGTCGTCTTAGGTGCACAGAGTATTGGAAGAAATTTGTTATTATCTTGTCCTGTACCAGCATACCCAAGTAGTGTGTCCTAAATAATTAATTCTCACAGTAACAGTCAGCCAAAGGCAGAACTAAGACAGACATCTAAGGCATACTGCTCGTTTTCATGTTTTCACAGCTCTGTGCCACTTTATTCGTACAGAGTGTGAGTTCGTCTTTAAAGCATCTGTGATTTCTAGAAAGGTAAGTTGAGGAAGATGGTTGTCTCTGTAGTACTTTGGAAACCTCAGAGTGTGAGAGGCAAACAGAAGGTCAACAAAATGTGCGTTCTAAGAGACAGGCCAGCAGGATAATAAAATTATCCTGCGTCCGATGAAGAATAAAAGCAGATGGATTAGAAATGGTTGTGTTTTCTCATCCTGCTATTCAGATACGGAGGTGCCCAACATGCAGGTGAGTTCTGTGTTGAAAAGAATGTGGGCATTGACTTGGTGCTGCACAGATAGTTCTTCAGCTGCGCTGGTGCAGTGTCTTTTTAGATGCACACTCCCTTCCTCTGTCCTTAATCTGGTGTCCTCCCATGTCTCTGCCCACAAGCCGTTGCTTTGGATCCTCTCTGGCTTGGGATTTGTCTGTCCTATGGGAATCGGAGAGTGGCATGTCCTGCCTGCAGGGCAGGGGGGAGTAGGGAGCCCTCTCAGGGTTTTGTTGTAAAGAAAACTTGCCTGCTTTTGTCGGAAACGTTTGGCATAGTTCTTTGAATAGAAAAATAAAAAGGTACAGTTATTTTGGGTTAAAAATTAAAGACCCTTGTGCTGAAGACCCTAAAGACCCTTGCTCTTTTAAGCATTTAACATAAATCTTGTATCAAGTATTTTAATGATATCTACATGACTTCCCTTCTCTTTCTTTTCACCACAGATCCAGTAGGAGAATATCTGTTCTGTTTCTTTGTTCAGCTTAACAGTACTTCAATATTACCAGAGAATTTTTTCTCTTGGAAGTTTGTTTTAATGACTTACAGGATTTTTCTAAAATCACAACTAAAATTTTATTATTTTGTTTATGTATGTATGTAATGCTATGCATATGTGTCAGAGTACTGGTATGTAACTTGACTGCTTATGCAGAGTCTGTATAAATGTTTTGGAAAATATTATCAGTTGTAATTCCTTATGGAACAGTCTTCTAGATGACTTGTTCTGGCTAGTCTTCAGAATAAGCCTAAATATTCTGTGATACTATTTTCAATTAAGACGATGGTCTTTGTGAGAACAGATTGAAGGGTAATTTTAATGTTTAAAAGTTGTAGTAAGAAAACCTGATCTAAAAAGGGTATAGGAAGCTAATCAGCGTGGAGATGGTTGCTTATTTAGCAGGATGGATCTAGAAATTCTCACAGAAGTCAGGTAAACAGAGCCGTTGTATGAAGTCAAAGATTTGGG
>NW_010421717.1:0-8466 GCF_000710305.1 Buceros rhinoceros silvestris | reverse complement strand
TGCTGCCCTCATCATACACACAGAAATGTTGTCAGGCAGAGGAGTGTCCAATAGATCTTATATTGGATGTTCATCTCTAGCAGAGAGGATAACTTTAGAAAAAATTTCTGGTGTTTATTTTATCCTCTGTAAGCTTGAGAAGTACTGGTGCCTCAATGGGAATGCCAGGGAACTGACATTAAATTGTAGCTGGAAAGCCTTCAGCCTCTGTCTTGGCTGTCAAAAATCTCTGCTTCCAAGAAATGAGGTCCTTTATTTCACATTTAAAGAGCAGCTGTCTGAAGTTGTTAAAGAAATTTCAGATGAAGTTATATTTAAGTTAAGGCTAAGTAACAAGAAGTTGACCTGTGGACAGACATCTCCCAGCTTTGTTGTGTCTGTCAGAAAAGTTAGGGCTGCCTCTCTTCTCTCTACATCTTCTCTCTCACTCATGGTTGGCCTCATAAGGTCTGCTGGTTCTCAACCAAATTTAGTTGAATGAGGTCAGCTGCCAAAGACTGACTGACCATCTACTAGGGGGAACCACAGGAGGGGATCAGATGGGTTCATGACTAAGGGTGGTAGAGTGTTGTTGAGCTATAGGGGGAGCATTAACCTCTCCCCCCTCTGGTGGGAAGAGCTGTGTGTGTCCTTCGCTTCACTAGATCAATGTAATGTGGTATTTCTTTGGTATGGTGTAAAAGGTGCATGTGTGAGCTATTGGGAAAACACGCTAAGTACTGGGAGATCTGAGGTGACACAACATGTCAGTTGGTGGATGGTATGCTTTGATTAGTAATAAGATTAAAGACAGAAAGTGTGTTAACTTTTGGCCTGACTCCAGTGAACATGCATGTTGAGGATAATTTATATTGCCTATGATTTTCTTACAATTCATCAGATCTAGCTAGTATTGTCTGTCAGCGATCAATATTTAGGCCAAAATAGGTGGGTATCTGGTATTGTTT
Source organism: Buceros rhinoceros silvestris (assembly GCF_000710305.1). Classification (NCBI taxonomy): domain Eukaryota; kingdom Metazoa; phylum Chordata; class Aves; order Bucerotiformes; family Bucerotidae; genus Buceros; species Buceros rhinoceros. The sequence continues at coordinate 7,519 of NW_010421717.1, read as the reverse complement.
AAATTGTCAGATACTAGTTTATTTGTTGCTGTATGCATTCGTTATCAATAACTTCATACTATTTTTCTTTTCTATAAGATGAAATAAAATGTGGTGGAACTGTGCGAGTGCAGACATAGGTGTAAATTTTGCCTGTTACAGTTAATTAGGGTTTGTAATTTTGTCAAGCAAGTGAATAAATTTTAAAAGGCCTACTGAGGTATATCCGAGGTGGATCTGTATATTAAAAGACGTGTGTCGAGTGTGTAATCTCAAATTGTGTTTAATTTTTGTGTTTATCTGTGCAGGTTCGAAAGCATGTGAATGACCTGTATGAAGACCTAAGAGATGGACATAACTTGATCTCACTTTTAGAAGTCCTTTCTGGAGACACCTTGGTAAGCTTTTAGACCAGAATGCAGTGGTGCTAGGTAGTTACGTACGCATTTGATTCTCTGTATTTGCATATCAACTGCTGGAGGTTTCTTTGATATTTTCTGTAATCTGTGACTTGATACCAAGGACACAAGTGGTTTTTCTCTTGGTAAAATATTCCGCTGAGAATTCTGTGGCAGAATGCTATTTGTTCTTTGTTTCTTGTGGCCGGTGAGACTTCCTTTCCTAATAGGGTAACCCGCTGCATTTCTGTTCTTCCCTTTTCTTTACAATTTTTCTTTTAATGAGTATTGGATGCTTAATATCCCTTCGCACTAAAGGGAGTAACTTACAAATAACAAGGTTAAAATGTCCCTGAAATTGTCTAACACTCCTCAGGTGTCATTTCCTTTCTTTGTGAGCATTACTTCCCTTGCTTGGTATTTGTTCTCTTCATTATGTTCTTCTTTTCATGCTCTTCTTTTCATTTGTGGTCTGTCTTGTGTTTTTGCTGTCCTGTCTCCTGTCTGTTATATTCATTAGCCAAGAGAGCGAGATTTTTTGAAGACCTTACGGTTGGTGAGTTCAACAGAAGCATGCACAAATGAACAGCATGAGGATGTGGAGGATGAGGATAAGGGGGTAGGTGCCGACCCCCATAACTGTACTAATGTAGTGTTTGAAGTGTGGTGTCTGCTAATGGAAATTCTTAGTTTGGTGTGCTGCAGTAATGTGCTGTAGAAAGGACAAAAGAACTCACTTTGGTAAACCAGGATACCTATGTTTATGATTGAGGTATGGTAAAGGCAAGTTTTTATTCAGCCTTTTGGTGAACAGCTAAAACGCAAATATTCAAGATTTTTATTTGGGTTTTGGGGTTTTTTTTTCCTGTTGTTGTTAAACTGTACAAAACCATGGCACAGATGTGTGCTGGACAACATTATTAAAAAAGATTGTTTTATAACATCTTAATAAATTAATAAATAGGTAAATATCATGGTGCCATTAAACCAAGTTTTTTTTTTACTTGCAAACAGTATTGCCCATATGCAACTAATTTACACAAAGGCTTGAAGCCTCTCTTTAATGAAGTCAATGGCAAAAGATTGACTTGCCTTAAGTAGAAGCACCTGGGGTGTATTTGACATAACATGGGATTTTTGAAATGAGCTAAATCACATGCACAGATCTATTTGTTAGAATTTATCAAACATAATACTTATTTTTATCAAAACAGATAATTAAAGTAGAAGTGACAGCTCTGTGTAGAGGCAACAAAGTACACAAATTGTTTGCAGGGTTCATCTTTCTCACAACAAATGCCAAATTATCATTTCACTGTATTTTAACCATCCAGAAGGGATATATCTACTTATAATGTGTAAAATGCTGAGTGCTTGTTAGTCCGAGTGAGCTGTTTCATGCCTTTGCAGACCTCATGTTATTAGCGTTTGCTAAAGCAACTTGCTGTCCTAGGGCCTGAGTGCCGCCTTGGCTCCATGTGTGTTGTGCTGCAGTTGTGATTTCGGTGGAATTTGTGTGCTTTTTTCCTGGGGCATAACATAGCTCAAAATGCTGTATATTTTTAAAAAATATTTCCCCTCTGAGGCGCTATACCTAACTATATCGTTTGGGGTTTATTATACCCTCATTCTTCCGGAAAACCAAGTTCCAGGTCTGCAGTCCTTCATTGCATCTGGGAAAGCTACTTGGTAGCAAGGACTGCAGGGCTTGATCCTGGGCTATTGTTGTGAAAAGCAAGGGGCTAAATCAGAGGTTCTCTAATGGAAATTAAAATTCTTCGTGTTTTGGTTTATGCTTCTTGTTCAACTCCATTTTCCCATGTTTCCTTTTGGCAAGCCTCTGATACTCCACGGGGGAAAAAAAAGGCAGTTGAGGAAGTCTTGGGCTTGTATCTGTGTGTTTCGCAGTGACTGACTGAGGAAATACTCATATTCATGGCTGTTTCCTAGCCATTATAGTCTGCTTCAGTTTATTGCTGTGAAAGTTTGTGAAAAATCTGAAATAAGGAAGAAGAATAGAAGGATTTGGATGTGGTGATGATGATGATGGTAAAAATTTAACTGCTTTTCCATTGCTGAGCTGTGACAGCTAAGTGAAGTTTTCTTTTCCTGTGTGATCCTTCTTGGTGATTTTACACTAACTGCATGCAGTTTTGCCATGTTTCCTTTAACACACCACTTATGCTTATTTTACAGTTTCTTCTTGCTAGCTTTGACTTTGCTTTGAGAAGAGTGACTTGTTAGGTTTTTTTCATGCTTTATAATGTTCTACCTGAGTCAAGAGTTCACACTGTAGGGCTGTGTATGTAGTATTTTTCTTTTGGAGAAAAGTATTGTTTTTATTAGATGCTTTAAATAAGTATGTATTCATGTCATGATGACACAGTCATACCGTAGTAAAAAATATTAAATCATAAAGTTGCATACAGAGGTAAGCTTTTTCATCACAGAGTTTACCAGAGCAACATAAAGGTCCATAACATTACTTATATTTTGCTTTGCTTAATGTACTGTAAAGGTTTATAGCAGTACGTTGTTTCTGTAGGTATATTCATGCAGGACTTTTTTTTAAACGACTATTGTTTTCCAATTTTAGCCCAGAGAAAAAGGTCGGATGCGGTTTCACAGACTCCAGAATGTCCAAATTGCGCTTGACTATTTGAAAAAACGCCAGGTATGGTGAGAATCTAATTAAACATGTTAGTGAAAATTCTGTCACCCGTAGCTAATAAATAAAGAATGTGTCCCACTTGGTCTTTTATATCTGCTGTATAACACCTGCTGGCATAGGCTTGGCTTGACCTCGTGCTTGAGATGGTTAAGAGAGATGAGACAAAGGTAACTTTATACCACTCTGAGCAATAATATTCAGCACACTTTATGTGATATGTGATGTTAAAGAGGAGAAAATTATGGATAAGATCCTCAGGAGATGCTTGTAGTAGATTTAACTGTCTTTCATGCTGCCCCGGTAGTAGCTGAAATGCAGTTTTGTTCACAGTCTAGTTTTTAGTGTAAAATGCAGATCCAAAGAAATTAGAACATTGTTTGAGTTATTTTGATTATATTTGTTTCGGGAGAACTTTCTCAAGCCGACTTCCTGATGAAAGCAAAACTGGTGCCCTGGAAAGGCAGCAGAATCTCCTGTGGAAGACTGAAGCTTAAGGTCACTTGTATGGTGTTTAAGCTGAACACCTGAATCCCATACTGCTGGGCAGCTTTCCTGCTGCTGTGAGTTTCTTTCCACTTTGTAATTTATTTTAAACAGTTACAGGATTCTTGCTTTCTCCCTTTGTGAAATGGCAGTATTAAAAAATGTCCAAAACATGGATGGAAGGAAAAACTCTACCTTCCTGCCCACTCCATACAAATTAATTGACACTGAAAATCTGCTGATTGGTTGGGGTTTTTTTAAGTGTTACTTGCTGCTTAAAAGGTTTGAAAAAATATGTTGTAGCATACCATAGACAGATACTTAAATTCGATCATAAAAACAGATGCCTTTTCATGTTTTGAGTGAAACTGCAAACTATCTCTTGGGTCACTGAGTGATGTGCGAACACCAAGAACTCAATCCTGCTTTGTTGAGTTCAAGGTGAACTGTTCCCCTTAACCTAAGTGAGCCACTGAACAAATACACTATGAAGTAAATTAATGGCTTCTTGAAATGACAGTCACAACAGCATCCCTGTGCAACGAGACCACTGCACCATGCTTCGTTTATGCACAGCAGACCGTGTGTATTAAAATGCAGGAGATGTAGGATCAGGTCATCCTCATGTTTGTCCCTGGGATCCACTGGTCTGCATCACGCAGCCGCTGATTGTGATCTGAGGATTTTTGTGCTCTCTTTGGCCTCACAGTTTTGTGAAAATGGCTGTAGTCTACTGTACAAAATGCGTGTAGGCCTGGTCTGCTTGGCAGCTGGCCAGTGGGACTTGCATTTGATCAAAATTTCAGCCCCTTGTGAGGTGTTTCTAAACCGTAGTTAGGAGGTAATTTCCTCAGATTGCTGGTAAAACCTCCAAATACAATGCTTTCTTGTGATTGTAAAGCAGAGAGATCTTATATATTGATAATTTTGAGGCCTGTCTTGCGAAAAAACAAAGGAAAAAACAAAGATAGGACATTTGCCTATCTTGTAGAGTTTTGCCAAACACAAACAGTTTTATGATGCAGTGGGAGAAAAACATTTGTATTTAATTGCTTTTTTTAAACAGTCGAATACACTTTTTCTTCCAGAGAGAGTGTTTTTGGGTTGTGGGCTTTTTTGGGTTTGTTTTGTTTTACCCAATAGTTAAGATTATGTCTGCAGATCACAAGACAGACATGCCTTTGCTTGTTCGTTGTTGATAAGAGGGTACGTGTTAAAAAGCACGTGCATGTAAGTCTACTAACGTAAGCTTAAAATGAATTTTAGCTGAGTCATCCTTAACTGCTAGGCTGTGTGTGGATACATAATACATATAGAGAAATTAAATGTAATAAAATGTGACAAAGAAAGTATTGGACTTACTCTGGATGTGAGTTCACTGGAGTGGAAAAAAAATCTCCGCCTTTGTTTTAATCCTGTTTTTCATGTTTATAGCACTGTGAATATAGCAAGAGAGGTGATAATAATTGTTATAATTAAGCCATTGATTATTTAAATATGTTATTAAATTCCTGGTTTCATCAAGCCAGACCGTTGTTTTAGTAAGCTAGTTCTCCTGCTACTGAAATCTTCCTTTGGTGCAGGAGAGTGTGGGGAGGAAGAAAGACAGTGATAGGCTCCCAGGTCTCAGCACTGCCCTGGGACTGATACACCAGTTAAAGATCATGGTATTCTTGTTATCCTTTCTGCTTCTATCATACCTTTTCCCTCTGACATGGACTAAGGAGAAGGGTGTTTGGCACGGGGAGCAGATCTGCCAGCATAGTGATAGCTGAGGAATCATCTTGGCTTGGCACACACAGGAGAGGGCAATTCCTGGTGGGCTGCTTACAGCCAGAACGCAGTTCCTTTCTGCTTTAGAGAATGAAAAAAACCAACAGAGTAGGCTCAGGAAGTAAGTAATGCACCCTTTAGAGTTACACCTGTGTAGTGCAGAATGTATTTGTGGCATATTTATTTATGTTTTGTCTGTATTTTCTTTCCACAATGGCAGGTGAAACTGGTTAACATCAGAAATGATGACATAACAGATGGGAATCCCAAGCTGACTTTGGGTTTGATATGGACCATAATTTTGCACTTTCAGGTAAGTCTAGTTTTGCTTGACAGTATGTTTTCGTTCAGATTCTTGCCAACAGTTATGATGAATGTGTCGCCTTAGACAGGACTCCCTACAGGCTGTTCAAAAATATAGTTTATATCTCATTTCTAATCTGTATTTGAAGGCGTATTTGATGTTTTGATGTTGTATCTTACTGTGTGTTATGAACTGAATCCGAAGGTGTCGCTTGCTTGCTAATTTCCTGCCTGTGGAGTGAGAGAAAAATAGCTTGGGTCTTGAACATCATTAAAGACAATAGCTGATTACAGAGTTTGGACAAACCAGTCTTGTTTTATTCTGCAGACTTTTGATAAGTATTAAAATATGTTAAATGTTTTTTTCATTCTGGATCTGAATTTCTCTGCTGATATGAGTATGTTAACAAGCGTTACTCTCAGTCTTTTCAAGCAGTCCTGAACACTAGAGCATTTGTTCTTAGCCCCGGTGATGGTAACGCAGGTCGCACTAGGTGGCACTCTGGTTGTTGTACACTGGAGGGATTGTGTACAGTATAATACAGCCTTACAGTGTGTGGTGTTAAATTGCTCCTCAAAATGAGCCTTTCACAATGGCCATGGCTGTAAATGATGTAATTCAGATGACAGATAATTCTCATTTAGTGACTGCAGCTTTGTCAGCGATAGACTCTGTGCTGGGCAGACATTTTAAATTAACAGAAAATGACATGATCATACAGGAAAAGCGTGGTTCACTTAGAAGTATCCTGCACTGGATATATGACTGGAAAAAGAAGATTCTTTAAAAAACTTAAAAAGGCTGCTAGGATCTCGTTTGCCTTTCTACAAGTCTGAAGGAGGAGGAGAAGACATGAATATGGCCGACATGGCCCTGGTCTAAACAGGCTGCACAGCTTAGCCCAGGCCAGTGCACAGCATAAAGAAGAAACCTCTAACTGCTCACCGCTAGCAAGGACCTGAAGTTGCCTCAGCTCCCTCCTGTCATGTCAGTCTTTGCTCCCATATGGTTATACAGAGGAATAAGGCTGGGCTTAAATATATTTAAACATGACCTACAGAACAGACAGTGATTGAATGTTGCTGTTTTGACAAATTAAGATTATTTAAAAACTTACCAGTAGAAGCTGTTAGTGGAAAATAACCTTTATTTGATGTATGTTTTATCTTTCTGAACCTGGTAAAGAGGTCTTTGCAGTTAGTTTTCTCACTAGCTGAAGTGCAGGACTTCTGACACAATTTTGAGTGCTTACAAAAAGTGACGAAAGTGAGTTACAGCTGCAAGAAATTATGTGAGGAAAAACATTTCTGTAAAGTAACTAATTTAAGTGAGCTGATGTGACAAGGATTTTCCTCTTGAGGTAGCCAGCTCCGTATGAAATATGTAGAAGCATTTAAATTGTAGCTGAAACACACTTCTCTCTGTCCTGACCCCCAATAACTACCAACTAAATGTCTACCAATACAATTCAGATCTTGCAGATCTGTCAGCTTTTAGTTTTTCACAGAACTGCAGGATGGTGGGAGTTGGAAGGAACCTCTTGAGATCATCTAGTCCAGCCCCACCGCTAAAGCACGTTCACCTGCTTGGCAAGTTGCACAGGATTGCATCCAGGCAGGTTTTGAATATCTCCAGAGAAGGAGACTCCATGTTGTATCTGGGCAGTTTGTTTCAGCGCTCTGTCACCCTCAAAGTAGAGACGTTTTTCCTCATGTTGAGATGGAACTTCCTGTGTTCTAGTTTGTGCCCATTGCCCCTTGTCCTGTCACTGGGCACCACTGAAAAGAGTCTAGCCCCATCCTCTTGCCACTCATCCTTTAGATACTTATAAGCACTGATAAGATCCCCTCTCAGCCACCTTCTTTCCAGGCTAAACAGATAATAATAAGAAAAATTAAATAATAAATAATT
>NW_010421716.1:0-25418 GCF_000710305.1 Buceros rhinoceros silvestris | reverse complement strand
AAATAATGTTTTATATTTATTCTTACGTCAAAATTTGCATTTCTGTGGCTATTTTCTCCTCCTGAAAATTGTCTTTATATTTATTATACAATAAACATCCCCTTCAGACTTTGTTCAGCTAAGATAAACAAGCTAACTGCTTTTAATCTCACTTCTTTAGGTACATACTCCTTTAATTAATATAGTAAACCACAGGCTGTCTTCAGATCAAATTTTTGTTTCTTCTTTATGTTATTCCAGAGGAAGTCCTGCCAATGTCTCAAAGAAGAGTTCTGAGAATTATACAACTTCATCAGATGAGAGTTTTCTGTCCAAACCCTGCACCTCTGCTTTGCCAAACATCTCACACCTGGTTTATGCTGGCAGAAGAGAAAATGTCACGGACTGAGGTGTAGGAGTCACTACATAGGTGAGGCAGTTGCTCTGTCCCCTTGATGGCTTTGTCTTCTCTAAATTTTCTGTAACTTCGTTAGAAAATAAAAATAAATCTTACCTGTGTGCTTGTTCATGGGTAGGGCTGGGCCAGGCACTAGATGAGTGACAGATGCTCTCTATGAACTGCTGTCCCTTCCCAAAGGGGAGGAGAAAGAGAATAAGGGAGAGAGACTTATGGATTGGGAAAGAAAACTAAAACTGCTTTAATTAGAAGAAGAATAAAATGTAATATATGCAAAACGAATACCGAACCCTACCCCCTGATGGCAACCACGTCACCACTGGGGAAGGCCCAGGCTGGGCTCAGCAGCAGGTGGGAACCGGATGCAGAAGCTGGATTGTGGAACTGGATTCAGGAATGCACAGATTCTGCAGACACTGGCCATTGAGGAAGAGAGACCAAGATCCTTGTGATCCCTCAGCTTTATCCGGAATATGACGTCTATGGGATGGAACACCTTCTTGGTCAGTGTAGGGTCACCTGTCCTGTATGCTCCTCTCCGCAGGTGCAGCCTCTCACTCACTGCACCCCCACCGTGGCACACACACAGGATTCAGCAGTGACCTTGGTCTGCACAGGAGCAAGTACAAGCCAGAGCCTTTCTGCATCCCAGTCCCTGGTAGTAACTGCAAACATCAAACACTGTCACTGCTAGAAGCAGACACTGCACAAATATGCCGTTAACTTCAGAGAGTGCAGTAAGTTAGAATAGACTGAGCTGGAAAGTAAAATCACTGAACAGAATGAGTTCTGTTCTAATTCAACCCAGGACATTTACTCAGTGATGTGATGACTTACAAGACCCGGTATGGTTTCTAAATATAGCAATAAATCCAAAGTGTAATGCTAGGAGAAATGTGATTGATTTTTTCCTTAATTTATTTTCATCCTGCTCTTTTCTAAAATATAAGGTAATTTCAGCCAAAAGCTGCTCTGGGGCCTAAAGGACTGCAAAAATACTGTGTGGTTCACCATTCTGTGCCTATAAATGATTGTCTGAACTGGAATTCCCCAAATGCATGGAAGCAAAGATCAGTAAAAAGCCCATGTGAATGCACAAATCTTCCTGACTACCTAACCATGAAATCTATGCAACCAAGGGAGTATACTAACTTCTCGATGTAAGTGTGATGAATAATATGAGTACCTGTCCTGAATTATAAGAATTTTATTTTGGACAAGATCCATTTAGCTATTTTTTCTCATGAGTGATCTGTCATTATAAAACAGTTTGTTACATGCATAATTTTACTACAGTCGGCATTTTCAAATCCTTCCAAACTTGCAACCTAAAGCTTGGAACACTTTGATTCTCTGATCCCAGAGAATCATCATGCAGAATGTTTTGCCGTCTACTGTCAGTTTAAATCAAAACTACTATTCTGCTTATTCTTACCTCTACCTCTTAGTTCACATTCTGGTTTGTACTTTCTAACGTGTTATTTCCCACTGTATGTTGTACTTAATGAGTGTAAATTGTGAGTTTTGAATTGAACTGTAGTTTAATCTTTTAGTTCTTAATACCCTGATATTTTCAGGCAGTAGATACTTTGTAACTGAACAAAGTAGGGAGGGTTCAGAGTTTATACGAATCTGGCACAAAATATGTGATTGCTGGAGAAAAAAACAGGACATTAAAGATTGTACACTGGCAGCTAATCATGACTAGCTGTTGAATTATCTAGCTGTGCTTTATAGTACACAAAATTATTTCAGAAGACCCATTAAAATGCCAGCAAACCATTAAAATTTTCAGTACCATTATACATGTGGACTTCTTTCTTTTCAGTAGAAAGTACAAATTTGTTTAAAGTTAATAACAAAGAAATGAATTCCTAAGTATTTTCCCTAAGAGTAAGTTCCACATTAAGTAAAATCCATACTGCAATATGAATATTTTAAGGAATATAAAAATTCAGAGTCCAACCTGTTGGTAAAAAGTAGAAATAACTTAACTTCCTGATGAATGGTAGATGCCATGCTTTGGTGAAGAGCTGGAATCAGCCATAGCTCTTGACAGCTTGCCAAGCTACATAATGCGAAGCAGAATTACAAGAAATACTAGTTATTTATGATTTAATTATTTCAGGTTGATAATATGTAGTGCTGATTTAGCAAACCACATTTCAAGTACTTAGCAAAATTATCTAATTTGTTTATAAATACGTCTGTTTCAGGTTTTTATTTATGCCATACTTTGTTTTGGATAAATGTGTTATATTAAAATTAGCCACCCCAATAAGCAATACAGTAAAAAAAGAGAAGCAGTAGAATGTGGGAGGATTTAATGTAGCACAGAGCCCATTCTAATATTAACAACTATTATATCCAAACTGAGGTTTTGAAAGCTGCAGTACTGCAGGTCAGACTGTACCATTAAAGGCACATCTGTGGAGATGGTAGAGAGAGGATATCGATGGCACTGAAAGGTACCTGTATCCCTAAAAGAGGTGCAACAAACACATAGACACACAGACAGCCACCAAAGTCAGATAGGGACACAAACATACAAACACAAAAATAAGCTAGTGCTCGTGCAGTGTGAAAACTGCAAACTATAAACTGTAGTTTATAGTTGCTACAAATGCTTCTGCCTGTTTGCAGTAGAGCATTTTTCCATGTATCTCCACACTACAGACCAGGAGGTTTCTAATGGTACCAGCTGCAGTCGTCTTGAAAGACTTGCAAGTTTTCCTGAAGTTTGTCATTACATGAATTCATGTTCTGGAGCAACTACAGATATGAGATTCAATGTATCCTGACACATGCAGTATATGGGGGGGGGCATAAGCATGTATGTATATGAAGGTATACAGCCCATATATATATGGCCAGATATAACGAATGTGTAAGCATATATATATGCTTACCACAGGTACCTACTTGCTTACTAACATGTTAGTGCTCGAGTCTTTTACAGACCTGGCCATCTAACAATCTCTGAGGGTTAGAACAGAAGCTCAGCCATCTGATGCTGAGGCTCCAAATGCTTAGCTGCTAAAAGAGAAAAAGAAAGAGACTGCATCTAAAATACTTGTCTCCACCATGCGTACATGCTGCAATAAGAAATGCATTACATCAAGCGTGGCTTACGAACTCATAGCATATAGCATCACTAGGATTTGTTGAAACAACTAAAAGTGACCGAAGGTGCTAAGCACGGCTATAGTATATTTCATTTCATTTTTTTTGAGCAAGGAATGCCTCTGACACAAACGTCAGTCTTTATTGCTGTTCAGTAAAAAGTCTTCACAAGAATTTAGTTGCCACTTGGCTGTCAGGATCTTTAAGATAAATGTGACTCCTTATCTCAAGCTTCAGCAAAAGAACTAGCCTGCATACATGTATCAGTACATTTATATATAGGTAAAGAGCAGCCAATTTAATACACAAGTATTGCTGGAAATATTTTGTCATTTACTTCTTGTCACTAAACTATCACCTCTAAGAATTCAACTTCTTCTATACTTTCTCAATTCCCTTACTAAAATATAACAGGGATCTATTTAATCTTATGTGGTCAATGAACATTTCAGTGTATTTTCACTACATTTGACAAGTGGAATAACAATAGGTATTTGAGGATTTTTTTATGAATCCGTTCATGGAGGGTCTAATACCTGTGACAGTCAGAGGGCGTTCTTCTTTCCTTACAAATAAGAATATAGAAGCACGGCAATAACCATTTCAAATTTTTTTATACCAACCAGAACCCTGAATCTAGCAGTGGCCAATATCACATCTTTCAGATAGAAACATCTCTGCTAGAGATAAATTAATGAATGCTAGCAGTGAGATGAAAAGGATGAATATTGCAAACAAGACCTGACCATACTTGGGCTTTACAATTGGATAGCAATCTGGACCAATGATCTCTTGATACACTAAAAAGCAGGTTATGAAAACATCAAGAGGAAAATAATTGTGTGTATTCTACTATGCCAAGCAGTTGGGTTGAACAGATTCATAAAACAAGTACATTTGATTCTGAAAACTGTTGAGTTTTCTCACCCTGCTTGAAGATGGGTCGAAGTCTCATTTTGCTAAAGAATATCTTGTTAGTTCCAGCCTAAACTTACTAGTGCACAGTATGTGACTATTTTTTTTCTTATACCAATATTATCTTTCAGCTTTAGAAACTCCTCCACAACTTGTGCTCTAGAAAAGCAAAGAAGGAAATGAAGGTCTCCCACAGAGGGATCAAGTGTATGTCATTCAGTCTTTGTTTAGTGAAACTATTAAACCACATTCTGTTCGTCACTGTTTGCAGAAAAGTCTGCCCTTTCTCTGAGAAGTCTCTGTACTCCTTTTAATACAAATTTCATTTTCTTGAATGCGGATGATCACAATATATGTAGTTCTCTTCACGGTAATTTTCTAGGGCACTGCATTAATACTTCTTACTCTCCTGCATATTCTTCTGATGTGTTTAATTGCATTTCCTTTCTCTGGGCCACATTACACTGATAACTTATAACCCATCTGGATGAACTCAAACTTCTCTCCTTCACTGTCATTTCCTTTTCATGACATGAGCCTTTCATTTATAGAAGAAAATTCTTTTGTCAGTCTTTACTAGCAAGACCTTCTTATTCTTGCATCTTATACCAATTTCTATTTGCCTCTCTAGTCTTAATAGCTTTTTCTTTGACAATATATTCCAAGTTTTGCACACTGCAGAGGTCAAAGGAAATTTTCGGCAGCTACCTAGATAACTCTTACCTTCTGAGAAGTTACTGCTTCTTGAACTATTTTTGGTGCCATACAACATCAGACTTTTAGTAAAAATCATTGCTATCAGACTCACTTGTGAGCTTTGCTATGTTTCTGTAGCCAGAAATCTAAAAACTGGAGGTAATCCATCCCGCCAGGTAGTCTGCTCATTAGACTCATTAGAGGCACCTGATGAGGAGGTACTGACGTCCTCAATTTTTCCTATCATTTCACATGTCTCAGTTTCCAATTCCGTACCGCCATTCTCATAGCCACCTTATTCCTCCTGCACATTCAGCAATGTCCCATTTTCTGCAAACAGAAGCAGAGTGCTAATTTAGGCTGAAGCCACACCTGTAGTTACTTTGACCCTTTCACGACTGATCAAGATGAGCTCAACTTCGGTTAATTTTTGTCTTTGTTCTTAACTTTCTGTTCTCCCTAATAAGACTTCTTGATGATCAATCTTTTCTCTTTTTTTCATCCTTATAAGTTTTCAGTTTTTACTTAGTATCCTGTTTCAGCTGCCTAGTTATTCAGCTAAACCTAGAGTTCTTCTCTACAAAACTTCCCTTGTCCTTGGCAACAAGAATTCTATGTTTCCTTCACATCATTCCAGAGCCTTTGACACATGGATCTTTTCAGTCTGACCTCCTTGAATTTCTTTATATACTTCAAATCCATGATTTTGAACTAGAAAACATTATTTGGTAGCTTCTTTTGTTTACCCTTTCTTTTAATTTAAGCTGAACAAACTCAGGGTATTGGATTGTGTACTTAGTATTTATCAGTCTTCTCCAATAGCTTTATTTCCTGAAGTTGATTCTCTCTTTAATGATAAAACCTCTCAGCTATCCCAAACAGAAATGACAGTTGCTACTCTTACCAATGTTTTCTTCTACTATCCAGAATATCTAGAAATTTTAAATTCTGGTAAATACAGAAATATAAATATTTGTAGTATTTATAATATGAAAAAACACAGATTTAAATTCTGTGAGTCTATAGAACATTTTTATGTTGTTGCAGTAGTATTATTTTTTGCAATTCATTCAGGGTCTCTGCTCCTTTTTAATGTCTAGCTTAGTCATGCTTGAGTCATTTCAGTGGGAATATTTATTCTTGATAAAAGCAATTACTAGATTTTTCTTTGTTTCCATCAGAATCTTTCTTTTTCATTTTTTTCTTTTTTTTTTTCCCCACTTTATATCCACCTTTCTCATCCTTACTCTGGCTGGTAGGCAATTAATTTTTCCATTCTCTGATTCTGCTTTGGCTTCAGGATTGTCTGTTCTTTAACAGCAGTTCCCGCTAGCAAAGACTTAAATAAATTTGTGATGTTTGCAATTGGCCCTTATATTTCCAAAGTATTTCACTTTGAGATCTCTCTTACAGTCTCTTGGACATCATTCACCTTTTCCAGGAATTCCTATCCCTGTCTGCCTCCGTTTTCTTCTTCCTCTCCTCTGCTGGAAAGAGTCTTCTTTCTCCTTGTCATTGTCACTCCATCTTCTATCTCTCTTTTTACTTCTCCAGCACAGCAAAGCTTGTTCCTCAGGTAACAAAAAGAATTGTTCTTATTTATCTCAGGAATTAGCCAAGTCAGACCAGAGAAGAATCATGAGCTACTTTTTTTGAGCCTGTGTTCAGCAGTGAAGGGAGGAAATATGGGAAGTTGCTGCTGGAGTGGGATGAAGACTACGCATGGCTGAGTCCCCAAAAGCAGCTGCTCTTTACTTCTATTTAGCTTCTGTCAGTCAGTTGTCATTAGTTGTCTTCTTTAATTAACAGTTCATGCAATTACGGGCTTAACAGTGGAGGTCTTAGTCAGGCAAGGCTCCTGCTGAGATTTTAAAGTGACTTTTCTCCAAGTTTTTCGGTTTTAGAATTCAAGATCAAGTACAAGAGAGATAATAGCTGGGTTCCTTCTCTTTTACATCTGTACTAATTCCTACACCATCTGTAACAAGCATTTTTAAACAACTTGTTTGTTCTCTAGGGTTCCTACAGAAGCAACGTGCTGAGCACATTCCCAAATCACTTCTGTTTCAAAAAGGAATGAGGCCATTACCCATCTTACTCCCTAGTAAACTTCCAGTGTCAGGCATTACTTTGGAGTTTCACTAAAGTCTTATTTATAACTCAAGAGTTTAATCATCAGCAAATATAGTATCTTAGGTTCATGAGATACAATATTGAGTTTTATATTTATACAATACCTCAAATAACCAACAATCTTCAGTTTTTTTGAGAAGCTCATTTAGATCCAGATTTGACCCTTGCTCACCATATGTAGTCTCCTGCATAATGGTGTAATTTCCTGACCAAGTTTCTCAGAACCTGGACCTCTGAGCAACAGTGGAAATGACAAGGGAAATTCTAAGATTATTTAGAAATGTCAAGCCCAGTGATGTAGCAGCAAGTGCTTTCACTTTTTTTAAGGTTGTTAACCGTAGTATTGAATCAGCTTTACACCGAAAAAATAACGGATCTATTTCTGGTGACTATAATAACTGAGGCTCATGAAGTCTATCCCAGTTGTGAGCTCAAGTGCTGCAAAGTCAATGAAAGTTTATAAAATGTTCCTACTGGTAACTGTTAATAACATATACTGAGGGGGGAAAGAACAAGAGAGAGAGAAAAGAGAAAAAAAAAATCTAAGAACAAATTATATCAGCCTGTGGATACCATAAATGGACTGCACTGAAGCCACCCTTCATAAAAAAACAAAACAAAACAAAACAAAAACAAAACCAGTATGGAAATGAAAGAACAAAAACTGGTGTATTGGAAACTTTGTCTGTTCAACATCTAGCCTTAATCGCTGCTTTTTAAATTGTCTCTAAGAAGGCAGTTTGAGAGGAAAAGGTGGACAGAGAATCTACATAAAACCTTTTTACCATCTGACACACTGTTACAAAGGAATTGCCATATGAAGACTGATAATTCACTAGGCTTCACTTTATCCTTTTGGAATAAAGGAAGCTGTATAGAAGCTTAAGTATAACCGAGCAATCCAGTGGGATTACAGATCTGCTAAATCATGCCACTGAACAAACCACCCTTCATGTGGCAGGAGGTCTGAGAAGCTAGCAGAGACTTGGCAGAGAAATAAGAGGACATCAGACCACAGAGACAAAGGACACTGTTCACACTGCAGCAGCTGTGGTCCAATCTGCATTCGTTCATTCCGGGAAAAGTTTTTGCTGTTGTTTTCCTTGCCAGAATACAGCTGCTGCTGACTAATGAATACTGCTCAGAATAACCACATTTTGCTGTAAGTGAACCACAGACACTATGCTTTCGAACCCTTGACTGCTGATGGAGAGCGTAACTGAAATATAAGTTCTCTTTAAATAGCCCTGTGATAGCTTAAAATACATTGTAATTTGATGATAAACCGGTGGGGGCTTATGGAGAACTATGCATTGTATCTCTGCCTTTATATGAATAGTGCAAACCAGTGAGGGTCTTGCTGATTGTGTCTGAATAATAATTTCTAAAGGTTAAAGAAGACCTCCAATTTTTCAGTGTAAAAGGTTACACATGAAAAATGCCTCTTCCTTTCATATGTAGTGGGATTGCAGCACAAACACAACTCAAAGTGAGATTATGCTGAAATTGTATGATCTTGTTAACAATTAGGTAATTTCTCCATGAATTATTTACAAATCTCTGTTCCTCAGACATGTTCCCCACTGCCTACTGAATACATGATTCAGGTTATTTCACCTTCCTTTTGCATTATCATGCTCTTCCCACAGTCTTGTCACAGTGTTACTTCTTACCTCATTCAACCCTTTATTCTTATGTTTTATTTTAGACAGAATTCATTCCAGGGCCTATGACTCAAGAATTTAATTATATTTTAGCAGGTGAAGTTTAACAGTTTTGAGTCAGATGCATCACTGGGTAATTTTTACACCATCCAGTATAATATCACATATCAGTTTACATTTATATGCAGTTCTCTTTATTATATGAATATATGCCTTGTCTTCTCCTTAGATGACACAACTATTTAATCCTGCATTAACAAAGATTTAAATAAACATATCTGCCTTATAATAGTTTGCTTTATGGTTGAAGGGGTTTCAGTTGACCAGTTGTTCAGCTGTCATCCATCACAGTGAAATACCACTGATATTTACTCATTACTGAACCTTCAACAAGCTGGATACTCAGAATTTCCCTACCAGCTGACACTATGATATATTTAGTTGCTAATACATTTGTATTCTGAAACTAATGTTATGAGGCAATTTGGTTTCATATTCCTGAAAGTATGTATAAGTGTAAAATGCAAGTACTAACTGGCCATGAATTGTTCATTTCTTAATGTTTTTATGTCATTGTGAAAGTTGTTCAACCACAATGATTTAACCTTTTTTTCGGCCTCTAATGTATAAAATGTACGATATTCTTTAGTTGCAAGAACTAAACTCCTTACTAAATGCTTTATATTAGCTTTGAATTTTGTTATTTTCAACCTATTGTTCTTCTGTTTCCAATTCTTGCGAGTTTTAACAATGTTAAATGATTTAAGCAAACTGAAAACAAGGAAAATCATTCTCTGCAGTATGACCAGCCACTCTCATACCTGAAGTTTATTGTCAGTATATATAAAATTCTTCAATCAGATTTTGGTTCCCAACAATGCATACCAAATTTGAATTAATTTGTCATTACAGTCTGAAAAAAAGATTGTGCAAATTACTCTCTGAAGAGCATTGAGGTTTACATAAATGGAAGCTAAGGTGATATGTCAGTTCAATTGAAACAACATATTGATTTTCCACAAGAATTCCAATTTTTGATTCAGCAGTGCATTCGCATGATGGTGCTATAGAAGTATACTCATTCAGAGCTTAACAAAGGTGCTAGCACACATTAATTACTGAACAACAAAAAATTACAGTTTGATCATCCCTGGCATATGTATGGAAAAAGGATGGTAGCTTCAATAGCAGAACGCTATCTGATGGTTTGGCACATTGCCTCATTAAATACACTTGAATTTTAACTTCCCCTTTCCTCCCCTCCACCCCTCACCCTACCCCACTCCCTCACCCTCGTTTAAAGATTTTTTAACATTGTAATCAAAACAGTGCAGAAAAAGAAGAAAAATCCTAGTTTAACAATATTTTTTTGTCTGGATTATGAGAACATGTGGTTCTACCTTTTTTTCAACCATCATTTTACTGTAAAATTTTTGTCCTAATAGATATGGGAGAAGATATGCAGATTTAGAATGTAAAGAAATTACATTAGTGTAATTCAGTTTCTAAGATCAAATGCTGCAGGCTCCTAAAATGAATTCTGATTCATAAGCAATGGAATACTTTATCACACTTTTGCATAGGTTTTTGGCTGTAAATAAACATTTTAAAAATCAGATTGTGGTCACAGATTGATAGGTTTATTCAGTTAGGAAAGGATCTTGGCAGAGCATCTACTCCAAACTCCTTCTCAAAGCAGTCTGCTGTAAGTATTTTGTTGTTTTGTTGATGTAACCATAGGCTACTGTTTTAGGGAAGCAGTTCTTCCTTAAGGAAATTAATAAAAATAAAACTGTCAACTTGATCTTAATTCACAAATAGTAGAGAGATGCTTGTTTTGGTACTACTTGGCTTTGATGATCTTAAGAAGTACTGTGTTGTGAAAGCGTTGTGAAAACCCAGGCAATGATTTGATTAAATGAAAAGGAATTCATAACACATTTATTCTACAGATAGAGTTACTTTCTAAGACTTTCATAATTTCTTCTTAAAATACATTCCCCCTTGTTAACATATGTCAGAATTAGGATCTAGAAAAAGTTAAAATTGAAAAGAAAACTTTCTTTGTGACATATATGGCATCATTATAAAACCACAGTAGAGTACAATCATTTCAGTGATCTTTCATCTCTGTGGGACATGAAATTACATCTTCATGAAGAACAAAGAATAAAAGTTTGACGTAGGCTAAGGCAGTTCATAATACCACTAAACTGTTACTCATAACATGACGTAGACAAATTTTGACTTTTTTCGTTGTTTTTTCATCTTTCCAAAATTAAGATTAATACTACTTTTAGCAAATAGAATAAGATAATTACTTACATAAAAGAGAACTAATACAAGGCAAGGGTTGAATTGTTTCAGAGATTTCACTATTTTATGTGAAAATCCTTGAGATGTTTCTAATTGCCAGGCCATTTCCTCACATATTGAAATATACAGTTTTAATAATTTTTTCTCCTGTGTGAATCTCAAATCTATTTCCTCTACATTTAACTCACTGAGAGCATGAAACTGTAGCCTAATGCTTGTGCTTACAGGAAAGCAGCAAGTAACATGTGGAAGACCAGCAAGAACTACAGCTGAGGAAAACCTGTCCATTTTTAGCCTGTGGATTCATACTTCTCGTTTTTCTGGTTTTTTTTTTTTTAATCTGATAAATTCTGATTTTAGTTTTGAACTGGGAGACAGCATAATTATGAAAAGTAGTTGCTAAGTCAGGGGTGTAAATATAGAGACATAAATATCAATTTAGATACTTCTACATTTCCTTGATCTAATTTATGTTACAGAAGGCTGCACTTGAGAAGAGAGAATTCTTATGATCGAGTTCTGCAGTTCTTGTGCTTTAGCTGCAGACATGGACGATCAACAAACTGCATCAAGAAAAACTGCACTAATACTTTGTGCTTGTAACAGTGAAATGGTAATTCTATTTTCAGCTCAAGTGGAGCCTTATAACTGGATATTCTATTCAAGAGCTCCTCAATCTTTTTTCCTCCTACATCTCAGTATATGTAATCACACTTTCCACGGCTTTCCATGACCCTACAGTCAACATTTTGCAGCAGATCATCCTCAGATTCAGAAGTGCTCCAAGGTATTTTCTGCATGTTGTACAGAGACACAGAATAAACACCCATGACCCCAACAAAAACACTGTTTTCTGCTCTGGTCACAGGACTAAACGACTCATAAATTGAGATCTTCTGATCTACACAAAAATTGGCAGCCTACATGAGTTAGAGGAAATGGTGAAATATTTCAAGACTTTATCTCTTAAAAAAGCAGAGGGAGAAGTGTGAAGATCAAGCAGATGGAGATTGTCAAAAGCCTTTATTAATGTTTGATTTTATGTATCACACTATATGAGGTACTGATACGCTCAATCTTTTTACTGCTCCAGATATACATTAGATAGGATCAGTGTTGTCTGGAATGGCTGATAAACATAAAACACCTTTTGTAATTGCAAGAAAAGAAGTAGTAAGAGTTATTACACAGGAAGAAGATTTATAATGCTGCCACAGGGCACATTACAAACAAACAGGAAAACAAATGAACATTAAAGGCTGGAAGATGAGGACTTCATTGTTCTTCAAGGTCTGTTCTCACCATATGGTCTATCTAACAATCTATGATTGTTTTTACCTTTCCCAATTTTTTATTGTTCCTTTGAGTTACACACATAAAATGTTAGAGAAATTAACCACTGCACATTCTGATAAGATGGCTTTCAAACATAAAATGGAAAACCATTTAGCTTTTTCCCCTTTGAAAATAATACTAGCTTCATTTTGTCTCTAGATTTAAAACCCTTACTTGTTTTCTAGGAGTCATGCAAAACAGAGATGAATCCAATATATAAAAAAAAGGCTATAAAAGATCTTGAGACTAAAGATACAGTAGAAAAAATTGTTGGCTACAAGCAGGTGCTGTAGTGCTTTTCAGTTTTCACTGTGTATCTCAGGACAACGAGTTTTGGTAAGTCCTCTCTTCTGACCAAATCACAGAGGAGAGTGTGAGGTCAAATGGACCCTTGGATCCTTTCTTCTCAGATAAAATGTGGCAATATTTCACAGCTTGAGGCATGTAAGACAGACATTCCTTCATTGCTTACTGTTTGCGTGCATCACGGTGTGAACTTAAGATCTTTTATTTTCCTTGCATATTATTTGCTAGATTTTTTTTTTGTAGAGCAAATGGTCATCTTTTCTCCAAAATTAATAGAAAATATTATTTATTACAAAGGACCAAGACACTGTGCCTTGCTAGATGTCATTTATTATGTAAACACTGAGGCTATTTAATGCTTTCAGCATAAGGGGACCTACCATTGTCCAGCAAAACTGAATTCTGTAATGTTAATTATAATAATTCTTATGGACCATAGCGACAGCTTTTAATGAAGGGACCGTTGATCTGCTGTAGGTACATCAGCTGCCAGACTGAGTCAAGTTTCAAGCGACAATGAGCTGATGAGTCCTGCTTATGTGCATGTGTGTGTAAGTAATCAAAACAAAAACAGTCAGAAACACTTACAAATGGAAGTGCCAGCTTTGTTTGTATCTGTAAATTCCTGCTCATGTAGTGACTCAGCTGGTAATCTGCAAGGTGTTTCTAAGTCCTGTCAAATGCTAGCTAGTATAATTGACTAGTATTAGCACTGTTTGCAAAATATGGTTAATGAATTAGTTCTAGGGTTATAAAACAGACTATAAAAACATGAGAGGCAAAAAAGGCATTAATGCTCTCCTAGACAAGGTTACTGTATTAATCTTAAAATATTTACTTGATAAACTCCAACAATTCCAATGACTATGTAAACAAGATGTACAGCTGACTGAGAAAAAGCTAACTAACTCTGTACATTATTACTATATATCTCCCTATGTTAAATTTGTATCCATCTCATCTACTTCTGGTAGGCATCATCTATTTCAAAAGAAAGTCATGTTACACATGACTTTCAGCTAGAGACATATTTTCTCATAATCTTTTAGTGCAGTGAAGAGGAGGAATACGAAGTGATCAATTTAACTCATGAATTCTTCAGTTACTTCAACCAAAAGAGCAATTCAGGAAGTGAAGACTAAATCAGATTGCTAAAGATTAACAGCAAGTAACATAGGCAAGCATGTAGAAACAAAAGACCAAGGCATAAACCCCAAGAAACCAACAAGACATATCACAATAACAAATGCACAGCATGCTAGCAGAGAAGCAGAAAAACATCCTGACTCATTACCCAACAGAAAAGGGGACTTCTAACAGCTAAGAAAACCTATGTGCTTCTTGCCTTTTTGAACCTTGCCTCCTTGAAATTCCCATCAGTATCAGCTTCCACAGTTGATTAAGGATGCAAGCTGGAGTTTTTCATGGGTATTTTACAGATTTTTCAGCTTCACTGTGGACCCTGAGTAATCTTGACAAAAGAAACTAAACCACTTGCAAGTAGAGAATAGACTGAAAGATTACAGGATTAATAGCAGCTAATGTGGATTTGTAAAAAATTAAACGTCAAGTCATTATAATCTTATTCTGCGGAAGGATAATGAGATTTGTAGATAGGAATGGAAACACAGAACGTAGAAAGATGTTTCATATCATGACAATAATAAAACTTCCCATTATATATTGCATGATACTCTGATAAGCAGGATAAGGAGACATGATCTAGAAATAAATTTATTATAGGTCAATCTGGATAAAATCTGCTGCAGTGTGGGTGTAGACCTTGTTGGAAAACTATATTCAGAAGGGTAGTTATCAATGAATTACTACCCACAGTAGAACAAGTCTGCTCAGAATCTATGCTTTACTAAAATCTTCTCTTGATGAATTTGATACTAAAGTAAAAAGCAAGCTTATTAAATGCACAGATGATGGAAAACTAGGTGAGACTGCAAGTATGTTCAAACATCACATTAGAACTCAAAATTACTTTGACAAATTGCAGAAATGATCCAAAAAACCAAGAAATTCAGCAGTGAGACATTCAGTGTGCAGTTCAGCACGCAGAAGTTGAAAAGCAACCTGTTAGAAATCAGTGCTAGGGGAAGGGATAAACAACGTGAGCATAAAAAGTTTACTCTCAGAGGATCATTTCTGACAGACAGCACACTTCCAAGCTATCCATGTATCCACATTGTGCAGCTGTTACCTACTCCTGTTCTCCATATTCCAGGAAAGGAGGAGAGTATTTAATATCAGCTATGTACACTGAATATTTTAGACAAGGTAAGATCTAATTTGGGGTATTTAATGGCTTTAGATACACTTGGGAAAAGTTTAGGATCTACTCTATGGCAAAATAATGCCAGAAAAAATAGTTATCTGGACAATAATGCTTCTTCATTAAGAAGAATTTTATCAGGGAGTCTAATGATAGGACATGGGTTAATAGTTTTAAACTGAAATGGGTAGTTTTAGATTAGGTATTAGGAAGAAATTCTTTACTGTGAGGGTGATGAGACATTGGAACAGATTGCCTGGATGTCCCCTCCCTGGAAGTGTTCAAGGTCAGGTTGGATGGGTCTTTGAGAAACCTGATATAATGGAAGATGTCCCTGCCCATGGTAGGGGGCTTGGAACTAGATGACTTTAAGGTCTCTTCCAACTCAAACCATTCTGTGATTCTGATTCCATTATTTTGAACCTGAGCAAGAGATACATATCCTTTAAAATACTGCCTCCACAAGCAACTGCTCCTTCCTTGGGGTTTTCACTGTGGAGCTACAGTAGACCTGGTGGGTATCTTGACCTCTAGATTGGCTGGTTCTCCGGGCATGTGGGGATGGACTTTAGAGGGAAGTTACCGTAATCTTTGGACTCTTAGGAATCCACAATGAACAAAATCATCACCAGTTTCTAGGAGGATAATTTTTTTTTTGTGTTGTACTAGGCAAGTTGCAATACTGGTCCTTTCCGCAAGAGTTTTTAAGGTTTGTAGGCTGTAAAAGTCATTGTCATTTCATTCAGAAACCATTTTTATTCATCCATGTATTTTCCTGTACATAGGAAAGTTTCTGCTTTTCTGATATAATTCTTGGAAAGGACAAAATGGCTTTAAACCCCATGTCTCCATTCTTTGACTGCCTTGAGCTGTAGATCAAAGAAGGTCCTCAAATCCCTAGCTCATTCAAAATTTTGATTGCCTCAAGGTGAGGGAACAGGTCTAGTTTGCGTCACAGAGAGACACAGCAGGGAAGGGTAAGCTGCCTCTGGGATGAGTTAGGGGTCCACGGAATATCTTGGCAAACGTTCTACAAGCACATACAATTTTTTTTAATCAACCAAAAGTGAGACAAAACTGTTCAGTTGCTTTGGTTTTTTCCTTCACATAACAGTTTATGCTCATCAAGTATTCTCTTTCTGTAAGAGAAAACAATTATTGAAAACCGAGCTTTTTTAATAATTTCAGATTCAGCTGAAGAACACCACATGAAATGTAGTCTCATGTGCTACTTATTCTTACAGAAGTCACTACGGCAGTGAAATTTCCAAGAAATAGCTCAAAAAGATTCTCTGAGAAATGCAGAGTACTGCAGCTAAAATATTCTGGCTTTTTTTTTTTTTTTTCCTGAATACTAGGCATTCTGTGCAGAAAGCAGACTCTCTCGGTTGCTGTTGTAGCAAAGCTGTCAGAGCAACACTAAAAGATTTGAAGATTACTGGTTATTTTATAAGCCCACAGGGCTAGAGTTGTTCTTCAGTCTTCATGTTAAATTATGATATAATCCAAGTGGCTAGTTATTTGTTGTTACCAGAGGTGGTTTTCTTTCAATATCAGTGTGTTTCTTCTACCAGTAAAATATTGTGTAAAAATCAAAGTAATTTTCTGTAGCTGTTGCTCTCTCCAGAGTCTGCAAAAAGCACATTCTGTTGCTTAGAAGAACATTGGGTGATGTTATCCTCAAAACTTTGTTAATAAGTGACTCTAACAAAAAGGATTGGCTTTATTTTTTGGTTGTAGGTCAGTTTTCTTAAGCAGATGAGTTCTAGTTGATCAAACATGGCAGAATATTAATAAGTACTGTAAGGATACGTGAAAGTAAAAGCAGTGTGAAATGTAAAGCATATGTAGATACCTGTAATGTAAGGACATTTCTTGAGAATATTGTTGAAAAAAAAAAAAAGAGACAGAAAAAGTAATAAAGCCCACCTAGACCCTAAGGAACAAGAAGTAACAGACACAATATCAAAGACCAGATCTCTCAGGTCACAGATGAAGGGAGCACAACTGAATGCATCACTCAAGGCCCTGGAGAGGTTCCACCAGCATTTGGTAACCGGTAAGAAGGGGTGCAGAGGGGAACAAGAATATCTCGGGTCTCACAGGAAATAGCAAACTTATTCTCAGAGTCTTTAAGGGGCTTATGGCAATGGGGAAACTTATTACAGGGTATTTAGGGGAAAGGAGCAAAGGCAGGGAAAGGTTCAATATCCTTGTCCAGCTGAGTTCCACACCTGATCAGTGCAGTCTGTCTTACCTTTTTTAGCAATGTTCCACACTCTTTTTTTTTTTGTGTCAAGGTGTATGGAGATAACTTACGAGCGCATTTCAAGCTGGACTAGCTGGCAAGTTGGAAGAGACCAGAATCTGGAAATACAAAAGGTCAAATGGGTTAAACAGGGCCGTGAGTTTGGACATGGATCCTGGGCAGACCTGTCTGATCTAGGGACTCACGAATTTAGGAGCGTCTGTGAATGAAGAGTGAAGGTGTATGAATGCCCACTAGTAAACTGATCATCTGGAGAGGGTGAGCAGGACTGCACTGTGTTGTTCATTTCTGTGTGAGTGCAGTTGGTGTTTATGTGGGTGCATACTTTGTCCTTCTGTGTGGCCTGCTGTGTGTGTACTGTGCCTACGTGTATATTGGAAATGCATGATAAGCCTCGCTAACACATGATCCTACTAATAGGTACACCAGAAAACAGACAGGGTAGGAAAAATCTCTTGGGCTTTAAACTCCACTGGATTTGGCAACCCTTCATACAAACCCCAAAATTCCTCATGTAACAGCTATATTATAATTTTCATTCAAGAACGATGGGGAAGAGGGGGAAGAGGCAGCAGTTTTCAATTGCCAGATGTATAATCTTGTATTTTTACCTTTTAATTATACACCATCTTGCCATTAAGCCACTGAAGGGTAGATAGAGACAATGGACTAAATGCTTCAAGGGAAGTAGACAGCTAAGTCTAAATGTATTGCTAACTATGCAGTCATAGTTTCCAAAATCTGCTTAAGAAAAATAGGATGATGATGGACGGAGAAGGGAAACACATTCCCTGTAAGATTAATCATGAAAGTCCCTATAGTCTCTTAGGATAAAGGCATATGGCTTAGAGTCAATAGGGTACTGGAAATTAAATTTGACCTGAAAGTAGCAACAGGTCTGTACAGAGCTCAGTAGCACAAAGGAAAGAGATTTAAAGTATGACAGAGCTGGCTGTGGTAGACAATAACAGTGAAATCAGGTGATGATAGATCTGTAGAGACAGGAAACCGAGCACCTGTGACACAGTAAGAGAGTGAGCCTTCCCCATTACTCTGGAAGGCTAATGAAGCTCCACTGTCTGTGCTGATCTGAAAGAGTAGTCAGGCCTGTTACTGTAACGGTCAGGAGCACACCATTTTGGCCATTCTCCACAACAAAATATAGCAATTTGCAGTATGTGATTGGCAACCTCATCTCTCCCAGTAACATAAAGTTTATTTGCCAATTACTTCTAAGAGGGAAAACTGAGACCACCTGACAATGCCGTGGGAGATGAGAAGCCTACTGGCCTCACAGCCATAGTCAGTGCAGTCTGCCTTCCACTGCAGTTTGTCTTGTGGTGGCTGTTAGTACTTGCCCACTCTGGAGTACACTGGCTATGGTTATATTCAGGGATTTTTTTTCTTGCTTATATGTTGTCCTTTATTCAAAGACCTCAGTCTAGTTCATAAGTGTGAGATATCCTCATTTTATAAGTGAAAAAGTAGAAGCCATTTGTATGGAAGTTATGAACATGTTTGAAGAGCCATAATAGAGCATCCTGACCCTCAATCGTCTGTTCTAATGACAGTCTCATATATATATCACATGGAACATACTAATGGTCTGTTAACCCCATCACTATAATAATTTTGAGATTGTCATTAGATACATTAAAGTTCTAGCTCACATAGATTAATGCAATATTACACCTGAAAAACGAGTCACTAAACAATCGCTGATGAAATATCCTTTACATATCAAAGTGGTTTTCTTCACTGAAATACACTGACCATTATTTCTTCACATGAAACCTAAGTGGAAGATAAAATTTACATAATGTTCAAATTAATGCTTACCATTTTAATACTTACAAACACACATTGAATTCAATAAAGAGGCATTCTTCTTTCTTTTGAGCTCTGTGTATGAAAACAAAATCTCTTTTAAAAAACGGTGGGCTTTTTTAGCCACTGTGGACTACTAAAATGAGATGGCATCAAGATAAGATCCCTCACATTTTGGTCTCATGGCTTAACAGGGTTTTTTTTTACAAGAAACAGAGAGCCAGCTCTATAAAGAGGAAGCCCATTCTAAATTTAACATTCATATCAAGGGTATAACGATCAGAGTCTACACTGTGTCACACAATTGCTTCATGCGGTATTAGGTTAAATTAGCAACCACCCTTTCAGACACTTATTGGAATAAACAACAGGAAAAAAGAATTCTAAGACAGATAGTTGCTCACCAATATTTTTCTACACAATATTTTCAAACTTCCAGAAGCACAATACTATTCTCTGCCACTTTATAACAGCTGAAAAATCTCCCAGGCATCACAAAGTAACATAAACATAACCAAAGGTCACCGAATCTAATACAATTTTCTAAATTGATATCCTAGAGTAAAAAAGGAAAAGATTTGCCATCTGAACTCTGTATGTGACAATCGTAATTTGTTTTAGGGACATGGTTGACACAGGAAATGTCAAAGATTTTTTTGTAACTCAGTTAAAAGGTTTTACCACTTTAAAAGCACTCTTGCTGTTGAGTTTATCACAGCTGTCACGGCATGCTTTTACCGTCTCTCCAAAAGGACTGATGCTGGGACTAACTATGCCACTTTTCGACACCTACCGTTGTTCTCATAGTGTGTGGACAGAGCAGCAGTTGTAGAAATTTCAAAATCCAGCCAGAATCACTGGCTAAAGAAATTTAATATAAACAAATTTCTAGTAAGTCCTTGATTAAAAAAAAAAAAGGAAATCTTTACATTAGAATTTGGAAACATCTTATTTCCCTCTTAGTACTTTGTACTACTTTACAGCTTATTATTTCCATTTTTTTTTTAATTCTTGCATGAAAGGTAAGAGAACACTAAACTCAGTTATTTCTTCCTTTTTATGCAGGTGGTGCTGATAAAACCTATCTTTCTTTCTGTGTTCCACTAAGTTAAATATAACACAAGGGAGGTCAGGTGTGCAGTAATACAGAGATTTAAATAGCAGGATTAGATGAAAATAAGCAGTTACTTTTTCTGCTGAAAAAGCATCAGGTAAGAAACTCAAGTTTTCCTTCTACAGAGGTTACTCTGAAACTGAAAGAGCAGGAGCAGAACAGCAAGTGAGGGAAAACACATACTGCTCAATGTGCTCTACATATTTTCTTGACACATTTAAAAGCCTGAAAACTATCAAAAAGAACATAGGAGGACAGTGACAGCCTTTTACAAAGGTACCAAGCTGGACAATTTGTAATTGTTTAAAGATTGTTTCACTATTTTTTTTTCATTATTTCCACTTTTACTACATCATTGTGAAAATCTAATTTGCCAGGTAGATAACGATGATGTCGAAAACTTATAAGAAAAATTCAGCATTGTACCTAAGTGGTAAGACTGGTTAGTGAACTGACACAGCCCAACATCTTTTGAGACAAACTAATTCTGGGGCTTCACAGAAGGAATTATCAGGTCAAAGCAAGAGACAATCAGACATCTGCTTCACAGCTATGAAGTACAGAAGATTTCAGCCGAGGAAAGAACAGAAACAGATTAGTTTTGATTGTTGGCCCACCTGGCTGAACCAGCCTTGTTCCAATAGGGAATATCTACATTACTGACCAGTATAGTGCAGGGAGGGGAAAACTGGGGTGCAGTTTGCTGAGACCCATTAATGATACAGGACTCTTATGTCCACATTAGATCTCTAAAGTTCACAGTTATCGGGTCTCAGTATGTACAGGGCAGCCAAGTAAATTTAGCTTCATATTTCCTGGAACTGACTAAATATAATAGAGAATAGATTAGAAAATGAGCCAGCACTCCGTAATTGCAAGATGTACTAAGTCATTCACTTGCCTTTCAGAGTAAGTAACATCTCAGTCGTTAGTGATATTTAACTAGATGCTGAATCTACTGGTTCCTTAAAAACTAACAGCCTTTCACACTGTGGAAAACTATGAAGTAAAAATACAAAGTGAAAATCACACATAATTGGATTAAATAAAAGGATAATCAGTATAATGACATTTCACTAATTGTTATTGAAATAGCATAATTTTCTGAATCTCTGGCAAGATTTCTACTTGGCCTTTTCCAGGCCTTGTTGAGAAGGACTTATTGAATGCACAGTTTATACATGTACAGTGGAAAGGGAAAATAATCTGAAAGGTATGATACAGTTTTGTAAGCATTGTACCTTAATCCTAAATGCTTTTGCAGCTCTAAGTGTATTTAGGGATACATTTTGGGAATGGCTTGGCATTTCAACTGACACTAATAGGAATAAACATGTTTTGAACTATTAAAACTATATTGTAATTTGAGCTGAGTTGACATCGTACTGCTCATAAGACTGGGTCACATGAAGATCAATTGAGATTACCTCCTTTCATGAGATTAGGGTCTAGAAAATGTTTCAGAACATTCAGCTCTTTGTATAGCCTGTATGTGTATAGGATATGAATCTATAACAGCAAGCTTTCTTGTATTGGATTTTGGAAAGAATAATTTTAGCATTACACTAAACTTTGTGTCAACTTCTGGCCTTCCATCTTCTAAAAGACAATATATCAAAAAGTTTTTAAAAAACTCGTGAAAACTCCTCATAATAAAACTAAACTCTTTTTCATCAAAATGTGTTTAATCAATAGGAGTTGTCATTATGTTTTTCCTTGGAGTGGAGTAAAATTCCAACTGGCTCATTAATGAGGAACACTTAAATAAAGTTTTTTTATTAAATAATGCAATTCCCTTGAATAAGAGTGCTGGTTGTTTGTGACTGAGACAGACCATTGAATTCAACAGATTTTTCACCTTTTTCTATGATTTTACATGAAAATCCAAAATGCTGAAAACAATGAACTTCTTAAGAAATTACTGGCAGCCATTAGCTAAATAATAATTCTGCAAATGACTTTTAAAAGTTGAGGAGGCCTAAAAAAGATTTTAACACAACTGTTTCAGAGAGATTTTGTTCACAACTGCCTATCTGGTTATCTATGGATGAAGCTGGAAAGAAGAAAATCCCAGTCAAGTGCAAGGGACTTGAGAGCTGACTTCAGTACCTACAATCCAACTCTCCCAATACAAATATAGATGTATTTACAAAATTTGCAGGTACTACAAATTCAATTGAATCCTCCTACTGCCAGCCAAGCTTAGCACTTCACCAGTAATTTACTCATAACCAGACTGTCAAACCAACTGTGTCTCAGAATAAAAAATACCTTACATTTCTTTAAGAGACTACTGCTAAAAGTTTACTTCCATGAGATGAGAACACAAGCTTATGCAAATACAACTGTGCGAACCTCCACTGTCATTTTTATTTTTGTTGCTTAGAAAGCCATCCTCATCCCACTAATGCACTTTGCTGTTAGGTTAGCAGTGTTGTATGCAATATTGTGTAACGACTTAGGAAAGATGGAAAATACAAATAATAGTACTATAATTCCATGATGAATTATGAAATAAAATATCATACTCAAATAAGAGAACAGAAATTTGGATCAGTTATTTAAATTCATTTCCACCTTGGTTTCATTAAGCCATCCTAGTGTGTGTCTCAAGAAGCATGCTCTTTCTTATCTGAAATACAGTTCAATAGATGTTGTAAATATCTTTTAATAATTACACCTTTAAATAATGCTTAGAAATTGATGACAGCAATTGCAAAAACTTCTTGAAAGTATTGCTCTAAATGTGAAAAACTAATTATGTTTAGCCAATTTTTTCAGTTTATTAAAAAGGGCAAAACCCATGTTTTCCTAATTTTATTTCAGACTTGCTGAAGATTGCTTGAAATATTAATCTCTTTCATAGACCTCATTTTACTTCTGTTACATTCTTAGTATGGACAGTTCCCATTGACTTCTGTGTGACGAAGGAGAGTGCTGGACCCTGACCATGATGGAGGATCTCACTAATCCTCATATGAAGAATGTATTTAATTTTAAACATGATCTAAACGTAGGCAAGTCAAACCATCCAAGAAATGCTTTCCCTTTTTTCCCCCAAATGTTCAGAAAACAAACCCTCCATGCCTGTTTCAAGAAGGATTAAACAAAGACTAAATATGGTGGCGTTTTTTGGAAGTTAGAACATTTGTCAAGAAATGATAAAGCGGAGTTACATATCTGATTAGGAGATTCAGACATGAAGAATAGTTTGCCTCCCAGGAAAGGGCCCTAATAGTCCAACAGTAGGCTGGGCTACCAAGCAGGAAGCTTTTACACCTCTAGCTACTCTAGGAGACACTGCTGTTATAAGTTTGGACAAAGAAAGTGCGTTGGGTTTATGTCTGGCAGAGGTTTGGTAGTGGGCTGCTGGCTTGTGTCTCGTGGGGTTTTGGTAGCAGGGGAGGGGGTTGCTGGCATGGCCCCTATAAGAACCTCCGAGAAAGCTCCCCCCCCCGCCCCACTCCAAGTTGGCCTCGTCTCTGGCCAAGGCTGGGCCAATTGGAACCTCTGCAATAAACTTTTTTAAAGAGGGGAAACCTGTTCAGCAATGTCCTTTTGTTTTGAGAGCTCCCTTTTGTTTTGAGGGGAGTAGGACAGAGAGAGAGACAACTCTGTGGACACCCAGGTTAGTGAGAAAGGAGGCATGGGGACATTTCAGAGAAGCATTTTCCCTTTGGCCCATGATGAGATGGTAGGCTGAGTACTTGCAGTCCTTGGACATCACCAGTGGACAAAAGTTCCACATGCAGCCTGTGGAGGAGCCCATGCTGCAGAAGAGGACAATCCTGTGACTCTGAGGGAGATCCGTGCTGGGGTAGTTCATCACTGGGAGAACTGCTACCTGCGGGAGACCTTCATAATAGCTGGAAGAGTTCATGGAGAACTGTCCCCCATGGGAAGGATGGCATGGTGCCTCAGGGGACAACTGTGCAGAGTGTTTCCCTCAAGGAGGAAGGAGCAGCAGAAGCAGCATGGAGCTGATTGGGACTGACTGTAACACCCGATCTCTTCTCCCCGCTGGTCCCTGTGCCACAGGGCCCAGGAAAGAGGGGATGGGTGGGAGGAAGGTGTATCTAAGATCCTGTTGGTTTAGTCACTGACCTGCTCTGATTGGATTGCTGATTTGGTAGTGATTTTGTTGTTTAAATTAATTTGATTTTGTTTCCCTAAGTTGAGTTTGTACCTTGGCCTTGACTGTAACTGTTGAGTGAGCTCTCCCTATCCTTTGTCTTGACCTTCAAACCATTTGTTGTATTCTCTCTTCTCAGAGTGAGAGAGTGGCTGCACGGTGTATGGTTCCCAGCTGGGTCTAAACCACGATGGATGGGGAAATCAAGTTTTTTCTTTCATTAGAGGAGCAATAGATTCAGATGGCCGAACTCTTAATTACTACAGATTTGTTTAACTATTTACCGTTATGGCTTCTCAAATTGCTTAAAAAGGCTCCTCTGAATACCAATTTTGTCTTCTGTTCCTATGGTACATCTTTGAGTAGATGAAAACAAATGTGCTTATTGTGAGGCTGGAGATGGCTGATAAATGATTTGGCCTCAAGGCAGCACACACAAAATTCTGCATTTAATCCTTCCTCAGGTAAACAGTAAAGGTAAAATGAAAACAAGTTATCTGGGGAAATAAAAAAAAAAAAGAGAGAGATTACAGGAAGAACACCAGGCTTTCTGGCGCCGGATACCGGACGAGCAATGCAATGAAGCAGTCTCTAGCCTGCTCATGAAACGGAAGGAGGGGTAACCTCAACCCTTACTGAGTGAAGTTCCTGCTTACAGGAGCGTTTGGGAAAGCTGCGAAAACGCCAAGCGAAAGGTGGCAGCAGCGAGTCGCTCTGCAACCCGACCGCGGCGGTGAGTCTAATCGCTACCGAGTCGGCTAAATCCGCCTGCAGACACATCTTTCAAACCCACAGCTGTTAATAAAGCGCCTGCTATGATTTATTCAGCCAACTACGCGGCGGTTCGGTAGTGAAAGGGACGAGGTGCGACTACCGGAGAGGATGACGGCACCGACGTCCAGGCTCGCCC
>NW_010421715.1:62432-70488 GCF_000710305.1 Buceros rhinoceros silvestris | reverse complement strand
GGGGGGGTGGGTAAAGGACAAAAAACACCTTGAGAATGTGAAAGCATCTACACTCTCACCAGTGCAGCAAATCCCCTAAAATGTGTAGAAAGACTGAAGAATTACACACCAGAGCATTAATCCTGCATTTCCTCTCAGAGGTGACCAGATGTGTGACAACTTTGTTAAATCATTCACTGTCAATTAAAAAGAAGTAAAAAAGTTATTCAAAGAGAAACGTGTTTTCCTCAGAAAACCTCTTCCAAGAGTTTGGTGAAATTGCTGGCTCAGAGTGAACCTGTTTAAGGATGAGTATAGGCAAGTCTTGAAAAATGTTTAGGGATTAAACATGCTTTACTGAAATGCCAGCAGTCACACAGCAGCGCTTATGCTCAGTGGCTGCTCCGCACGAAATGATACAGATTAAAGAGGCTTCAGTTAGTCAGATAACATCCAAATTCTGCGTCCGGGCCAAAACCCGAGATCCAGATACTCACAAGCTTAGATATTTGTGGAAACCAAATCCAAATGTAACATGGTTTCACAGCTAACAAAGGAATAACAAGTAGCTGCTGCTAGTTACTGGACCTGTCACACATTATTAATTGTGAAGCAGCTCTGCCAGCTCTCATGGTCCTCCTGTGCTCGGCTGGTTCTTACAATCATCAGTATTTTTCTTGAAGTACTAGTTGCTGCAGTCATATGAATATATACAAGTCTCCTCTCTTTCTCTGCACTCTTTCAGTGTGCCTAACGACTTCTCACAATAAAGTACCACTTCTTTTCCATACAGAAGGGGAAATTCAGGGGCTTGTCTTACTTCCTTTAAAGTCTACAAGACAAACTCCAGGTCTACTTTCATTAAACTTTTGGCACAATACCTGGGCCTGCACTGCGGTATGTCTTGTCTCCGGACGCACAACCCAAACCGACTGAGATACTGCTTCTCAAAAAGGCCTTATCTATCGAGGAAGTGGCAGTAGCTGGCTGGGGTAGTGCTCCTACCCTGTCCAAACTGCCAGGCACTGTGGAATCAAAATGCCTGTTCGGCAGCTGACAGCGGAAGTGCCCCCGACCCAGGAGCTAGAGGAGACCATAAGCGCAAGCAGAATTAATAGCAGAATCCGAATCCATTCTGAATCTACACCTTTTAATCTTTACTTTAGAAGATAAACACTTCTCCATCTAAAGGAAGTACACCATAAAGTATACCTGGCTTCTGGCCATCAAGAAAAAACCTACAAATACAGGTCCACTGCTCCCACATCCACTTACTAAAGCAGAAGTAAGCCCATTGTAACAGGAGATTGCCATAGGATCCGTATCTCCAGCTTCGCAAATGAACGTGCCTTGATGTTTAATTTTCCGTGAGTTCCTCTGCATTTAGGTGCCAGCAGGGGACCATTATACTGTGACAGCACTCAGTTCTGATGACATTATCTTAAACTTTTCCCAGTTGTCCATCCTCACCCCTGTTGTGCTGCCATCATCTATTAACATTCCACTGACAACAATGAAAGATGTTAGAGCAGAGCGCGTTCACGCGGTAGCCAAGCTGGGGTGCTTTCACCTGGCTGTACACAAATATTTGGCAGTAGCTATATAGTTAATTAGCTGGATCCCATCGTGCCAATTCCTCTGAGGAATTGGCTCCTCTGAGGTGCTTTGCATTTATAATTCATGGAGTCATAGATTTTTATGGCCAGAAGAAATCATTAGATCATCAGCCCCCCCTTCTCTATTATAAAGGCCATACAACTGCCTTCACTTACTCCCGTTGTTAACCCAATTACTTGTGTTTCACTGTCTTCCAAAAAAGACATCCAAAGACTTCAAAAGATGGCAAACCCCCTTCTCCCTTGGAAGCTTATCCCAACAGCTAATCACCCTAAGTATTACACAACTAATACAGGCTTGGGACTAATAAAGCTTAGTCCCCTATGGATTCGCGTTTCATGGTTGATTGACTTGCATGCCTAACAAGCTGTGAGCTCTGATTAAAGTTTCTTCCCATATACAGAACATTTTTAAGGTCTTTTCCCCAAGTGCTTGTGGATCTTCTGTGTCTTACTAATGTGACAACTCACATTACAGCCCTGACAATACCTCGGATCATTACGGATCCCTGTCAGGATTCTTCTATGGGAGGTTTCACCTATTCTTGACCACATACTTTCATGAAATCTGTAGAAACATAATTGCTTTTGAGACCTCTCCCCCACCTACCCTGCCAAGAGTGGCTGCAGAGAAACAAGTTCAAAAGTTACAAGAGGCACCTGTGCACACACATGCCCGCACAAATACACACGGCACCATTACTTGTATCATTTTTTCCTAATTGTGCCTTATTTAGTTGCATTTGTTGCTCTTTTCCTCACTGTGCCTTTCTTTTCCTCCTCAGTATGACTGATCACCTCCCAGTCGGAGTGCCCTTAGCACCCAGAATTTGCTCTGTGCTGAAGACATCAGTGTACTTGGTATTCTTTTGAGTACGATGAACACCTTGAGTTACTTCCCTTTATTAGCCCATTGATTTATCTTTTAGAATCTTTTTTTCTCTTTTCTGTACTATTAACAATTTTTCCTAGTGCAGACATCACGATGCGAAGGGCCCATCTGCCCAACTTTTTTTCCACATTGTTCCAAGTACATCAGCTGGTCGAATAAAACAATGCATCCCTTCCTACTAATCGTCCTGGTATCCTTACACCACTGTAGTTACAACGGCATTGCTAAGAGACACCAAGAGCACGCGGTGTTTTCTGTGCTAAGCGCCCGCGTGTCAGAGGCAAAACCACCTCCTTATGCTACTCACAACTCCCCTTCTTATATATCAAAGGACCACATCAGTCTTTTCCCAGAACATCTCACTGGGAACTCATGTTGAGTGACTTGTCTTCTGTGACCTCTAAATCCTTTCCAGAGCTTTCTAAGACACAGTCTTCCTATTGTGCAGAGAGAAATCCAAAATACTATAAGTATTACACTAGAAGAAAGGTTTGTTGCAAATGATTATTTTGGACAGAAGAAGAGTCCACAGCCACATTTCCCAAAATCAGTGTAAGAAATATCCACCAGAAAGAATTAAAAATTAGGGAGGCTGAACATACTATACTAATCTTCATACGTTAAAATTCTGATTTCATATCGTTGGAGGGTTGGGAAGAGTAGAAATGGGACTTCACGTACCAATTTTAATGATTTATTTTTTGGATCAAGGGACAGAAAAAATATTTTGCAAACTTCAGTAATATCCCCTCTTCTTTCCCATATTTTCGGCAGGCTTTATTCAGTAGTGCTGATAGTCAAGCCCTAAATGTCCGAAGCTACTGAACTGAAACGGTGTGAACCAAAATTACAGGCCATTTTGAAAACGGGGGTTTGGCTTCTCTCTACCTTGGCTTCCCTTTCAGTAATCATGATAGCAAAAACAAATTCATGCCTCAGAGATGCTGAAAGACTGTCAGATTAAAAGCTTTGACAGTCTTAGGGAAAAGCAGATCTGTAACCGCTGAAAAAGTGTTTTGATAGTTTTTTATTGTTTTGAATATCGCTCATAACTCTTCCAGAGTTCTTTTTGTTAATCAGTTCCATCCCATTGTCCATTTTGCTAATTAAAAACATAATCAGATGTTTGACACTATACTCTTTTGCACCTCTAATGAAATCAAACAAAGACCAAGGAGAAAACTAATAATTTTCTTGTGGGAAAACTATGGCTAACTTTCACTGGGTCATTTGACAAGAAAATAAAACTAAGCAATGCTCATTTTGGTGATCACATACCAGTTCCTGAGACAACTACTCTGCCTGTGGATCAGCTCCTTGACAAGCTGCCTGTCTCCAGTAAGGACTGGGAATGCTCAGCTCCCATCAGATAAGAAGGAACTTGCTAAGCTCAATGCTAACTTTGAGGAAACTGTCCAGAGAAAACCCTCTGAGCAGGAAATTCGGTTAGATGGCTTTCAGAGACCATATCATTTATCAAAGGCATTGCTAGGCTTAAAAAAAACCCCAATAAGATGATGGTTAAGAGAAGTTGCTGTAGAAAAGGAGTGTTGATCAAGTTGCTTTTGACTGAAGCTTGCTGACAAGAATAAATTTAAAATTTAATCCTTGATATAGTAGTAGTAATAAAGTAGTGGTATGATGCACTAAAGATTTTCTTTTCCATTGTATCTTGTCTAAGAATATGCCGATGACCCTCAAGGAAAATGTGAATCGAGCCTTTTAATTGAGAGAAATTAATGGGTATTGTCCATCCTGATGGTTCTATCTGAGTTTACTGGATGCAGAGACCTGACTCTGCAATCACGAATAGAAATTCCTTATCAGCATCAGGTTATTTTCATGATCAGAACCCGATAATGGCTCATTTGTACAGCTATTAAACAACAAACCAAATAAAAACTGAAGTTAGATAAAGTCTAAGGTGAACCTGAGGCAGTACTTAAATCTGCTGGGCCTGCAAAACTAGCACTCACTGCACCCATGGAGGAAGAAAGCCAAGGGAAGCATACCAGGCTTCTAACGATGGAACCTCGTTAGCCCTGTTTTTAGCTAGAAGGGGATTTCTGTTTAATATTCACCCAGGTTTTAGGTTACAATGATTTAAGATTACAGACAAAAGAAAAATGCACCTGTAAAATTTGGTTTAAGGCCTTAAACTAAAAAAAAAAAAAAAACAAACTAGATGAAATACGAAGGCAGCCTTAAGGATGCACCCATATGCCCCTTCCAGCAACGCTTGAAAAAATATTTCTCATGAGATTGCAAACAAAGAGGGATTAATTAGTGAGAGATAATTTTCCTGCATTGCACAATGCATTCACCTCCCTCAACTCAGCACATTTTACTCAATGATAATGTCAATGACATAGGTTCTTACTGGTCAAAATTCCATATGCTTGATGCCTCTCAGTTTTAAGACTATAATCTTAATGGGTTCGAATCTGTATCAAGGCATAGGAGACATCAGCTTAAGATACAATTTCTAACACAGGTTCATTCCTGAACTGAGCACTTTTTAGTTCAAACTGTTGATAATGAACGTGGTGGGATTTGCGTTTGATTTCTTCAGCTTTGGGAACAAGCCCATCGGAAACGCCATCCATGAAAGCCGCAGGTGCACATCCCCTCTGAAGAGGATAACCCAAAAGGTAGCCTCTGATCCCTCTGAAGTCAGTATAATGTGAGTATTATAGGAAGGCTTCCAAACATTAAAGGAGGAAAGTTCTGGTACAATCTTTTGATAGGAAAAGCAAAGCTTTTAACATAACTTTCGGATGGAGCTAGACTCGTTCCTGAAAAATATTCTGTAGTACAGAGGATGTGACGGCAGAGGACTGCTACCCTGGAGGACTCCTCCAGTCCCATATTCCTGTATTCACTGGAAAACACCCACTGACACCATTGTCCCTGAGAGCTCTCCATATGTCTTGAATTGGACTGGAAATCTACCTCTCCAGGTACCAAGGTCACATTTGAAAATACAGCTCTTAACTCTTCTTTAGTCATGAAGTAGGTACACCAATAGTGTACTACACTGCACGATAGACTTATCGCACATTTGCAAAAAAATATCAGTGATAGGAGCAGAAAAATGCCAGGTCACTTTGTGGTACCTAGACCCAGTGTCTTTTGAATACAAATTTAAAATACATAGCAAGGGAGGGTTGAGAAAGAGGAGCCAGTCCTGGCAGATACTGGCTGAGCAGAAATCTCTGGCAATCTTCAGCTGGGATCGTCAGATGGCTCTAAGGGAATCACGGATAGGGAGCCTTATCGTTAGGCAATAAAGCTCCAAGGCAGAAGAATATCCTTGTGAATGCCACCTCTCTAACCATCCCTGATAAACTCCCTGTCTTCACCACTTTTCCCACTCCTCTTCTCCACCCGTCCTTTCTTTTTTTTAAGTGACTACACCCCTTCACCTGCTTCACGCTCACCCCTTGCCAGCTTCAGCGCTTAGAGCAATTCCGAGCCCTGCCAGCAAACCTCCAGCTCCGCTCGCTCGCTGCTGCGCTGCTCCTCCTCCTCTCTGCCGCTCCGCAGCCTGGCTGAAGAGACAGGGACTGGCAGGGGGGCAGGTGAAACACGCTGAGAAGGCAAACGGAGGGAAGCAGCAGGTTCCCAGCTGGCAGCAGGCAGAATAGGACTTTTCTCCCACGAGACCCGAGTAACCCATAGCTAGATGGAGTTGCCCTCCAGTCACTACTCATTTTCCAGAGAACATCAAAGGTCTAACAGGCTGTATTATGCACTGCTTCTTCAAAAAAGTGAGATGCTATTGAGAAACCTGGTAAATACACAGCATTTTCGTGATAAAAATTATAATTGCCAATGAAGCAGCATTTAAGAAGAAGAAAACCTTTGAGGCATCCTAAAAAAAAAAATACAGGAATAGGCATCCTTTTGTAATACAATGTGAACCCTCACTCAATAATAGGTTAATGCAATTTATTTCATTAATTAATGGAAGTTAATGAACATTTAAACATACTCCGCCTTTGGCTATCACAGGGAAATATTCTGGTCAATGAATGCAATCAAATTACTTAAGGAACTGAAAAAGATTTTTTTTTTTTAAGCAAGCACTGAACGTTATCTATAAAAAAAACATGCCTCAAAAATGAAGAACAAGTATGTTGTATGCGCAGCGTTTGTGTCTCATTTAGAAGCTCTCTAGCCCATTGCAGTTACTAATGAGCAGCTTTTCATTAACGCTCATGTCTGTGGATGTAAATAATTGCACTGTAAAGCCAGAGAAAGCACTGGCACCAAACCAACCCGGAGTACAGACAAGTTGTCCCTGAGATCAGAGCAACCAAGTACAACACTATAAAAAATATATACGACGATAGCAACAACCGTACACAACAGTTCACAGAACATCACATTTGTCTAAATTTGCTAGTGCAATGAAACACAGCAAGAATTTTCCCCATGAAGGTGAATTAGAAATTTATAGGTATTTTTCTGAATTTTATTCTCCAAAGGAATTACTGGAAAACAACAACAAAAAGTTACCATATCTGAAGGAAAAGCAGTCTGTCTGTGGGTCTCATAGCAAAAGGCCATCAACAGCATCAATTTACATAGAAATTTCAGGTAGGACAAACCCTCTAGCCTTTTGCTTGCAGCAACTGATCATCTCAGCCAAAATCATGAAACCTGCTGGAACGCCAAGTTACATGAAGGAAAATGAGATATGAATCATGTTTATTTAACTTTTATTTAAAGATAGCAATAACTCCTCTGCACTCTTTGGCAGCCTAGGGCTGCTTACAGGTTCCACCTGTAACTTCCAAGAGGTTAATAAGATTGTACCTACTCATTAACTCTCAGCGTATTAATGGCTAATTATGTGTCTTATTATTTAAAAGTGGATGCCCCCATGCAGGTTGTGTGGGGTATGGGAGGAGAGGGGATGATCCAGTTAGAGAGGAAAGGTTTATGTGTATGAAATGAAAAGGTAAGGCTGTATCTGCAAAGGGTTCTTCGAGGTTAAAGATTTCAGGCTAGAAGGATAATCATTACAGTATATTTAGATTAAATTAATGTGCAGGTGGAATAAAGACAAAGCACTATTGTAACTTGCAGCAGCCATTCACTTCAGAGATGCTGCTGATAGCATAGTGAATTTCTTTAGTGCCAGCTTAATCTTCTCTCTAGAGCACTCACATGTGCCCTACAGCATGTGAAAGCACAAGATGTACAGAAAGTCTATTCCCAACTTGCCCTCCGAGACAGTATTAAATTCAGGTCATTCAGACGGCAGCTGCAGTCTCTTTTCAAAATAGAGGTGTTGAAATATGCCACATTGTGCAGCCGTTTTACCAAATTATTTTGTGTAGAGAGAAAACGGGACATTTAAAAGCATTTGAAGTATCAATACTATTTAAGCATTAAAGTATTTTGATCCCTGGATTAAAGAAAACTTTAAATTCTCTTGAAGTTATTTCTCAAATAGTAAAAAATCTTCCTCAAAATCCTCTCACCCCCTTGTATTTTTTTTTTTTTTTAATGCCAAACAACCTGGCCTTCACAAAGGCCTTTCTTTTAGACAAAGAACTTC
>NW_010421715.1:59916-62279 GCF_000710305.1 Buceros rhinoceros silvestris | reverse complement strand
TGCTGAACCCCATTTAGTCACTACTACCAAAGCACAGTTACAGTGTCATGCAAAAGATAATGTCACCAAGACTCTGGGTATGAGAAAGATGATTTGCTTGACTTGATTTTTTCCTCATAGCACTGAGAAATCCCTTTAGGCACAAACTTTTTTTTTTTTCCTTTGTTTTAATTTTTCCTTAAGCAAAAAGGAGTGGGACTCATTTGTTAGGTGTGTGAGACTTTGCAGGTCTGGTTTTACAATACGCCATTTAGTCTTTGGTGAGGCTTGTTAAACCCTGAAAGAGAAGTCACGCATTGACTGAGTGACGCCACCCTGAGGTTGATTCCCAAGGGAAAATAAAGACTGGTCCTGCCTTACAGTCGTTCGGGTGACGGAGAACACCTTCTAGCAAGCGATAGCGTACCAAACCTTGGCAAGCTGCATAACAACATTAAAACCAGTGATCTAATTATTCACCTCTCATGTAAAGGGCAGGGTTCCATGGGAAATCAGGAGCAGGGCTGAGAAATACACCCAGCAAATACATTTCACAATACAAACGGAGGCAGTTTGTCAAGAGTCTCACCTGGGAAAATTAATTTATGAAGCTGTCCTATGCATCGACTGTGCCCAGTTCAGAATAATTTCACATTTATGCAGGGAGGATCCAATCCTTAAAGCACCAACTCAACAGCCTTGAACACCTTGTTCAAAATACCACTTTAATTTGTTATGGCTCAGAGATCTTTAACTTTTTATTAATCTTGGAGATACATAATATAAATATATAGGTAAATATAGCATAGGAGTTTAAAC
The DNA here is from genome assembly GCF_000710305.1 of Buceros rhinoceros silvestris. NCBI lineage: Eukaryota > Metazoa > Chordata > Aves > Bucerotiformes > Bucerotidae > Buceros > Buceros rhinoceros. The sequence continues at coordinate 61,481 of NW_010421715.1, read as the reverse complement.
TAATCCCTGCTGATCTGTGAACATAAGAGAACGTCACAGGTAGAAAAGCTATATATGCCAATGAGAAAGTCAGCAGCACTTAAGAGGGCACCTAAGACCTTTCTTCAATGTTACACTCCTTTTTCATAATCATTTCTTCATTTTTTTTACCTGTACAATCTACGGTGTTGCTACGTACCACATTTTTGCTGGGTAAAGGTACAAATTTCCAAATTTATCCCTAAATACACAGTGAAAATATTTGCGTGTTCATTCATTTGTACACCTAAACCCTTGGACTTGTTTGCAGAGGAATAGCTACACGTGCCAAAGAAGTGACTGTTCTTTACCTTCTGTATACAGAAAAATAGATTTTTCGGCAAGTATATTTCAAACCGTGGAATATTTGAACTGCAGCCCAAGTAATTACCTGAGCAGTCTACTGGGAATGTACATATTAGAACAAGTTGTAAAATAATCTCGTCCAAATAGCTATTAAAAATGAAATTACAGATCCTGGGCCAGATCCTCAGCTGTTACAAATTGGTGGCTGCTACAAGTCTCTTTGACTTCATGTGTGCGAAGTTCGAGCTCCAAGAGAAACTTTTACAGTCAAACTACAAATTAGTGAAAAATGAGGTTCAGAGTAGAACACAGGTGGTATTCACACCATCTCCTTCAAATTCCTTTAGGCATTGAGCTTGGCTTCTCTGAATTGTGCCTGCCTTCTCTACATCGCCAGCATGAGGAATCTGGGTTCCTCCAAACTGCACCCCAACAGATGACTAAAGTAGTATCAGCCAGACAACGTAAACACCCTGAATACCACAAAAAAAGTCATGTCTTCTGTCAGTGTAACTGAATTGCTAGAGAGACCCTGCTTTCAGGCTGAAAAAAAAAAAGTATCAAGCCATTTCATTGTAGAAGTTGCAGTTCTCTGCAAAAGCAAATCAATTGTTGCACCAATTTCTGCATCGATTTCTAATTTCTCTAGGATTCTCTTAATTAAAAAGTGTTCTGAATGACGTCTCGTTGTCTATAATAAGACAGATTTTTCTTTTAATGATGGTCTAAATCTCGTGAAGTAATCGACTGACTAACACAGGGAAATCCCAATCTTTCAGCTCCATTGTATAATTTATACAATATGTTCAACACTTTCCCACATAATAAACGTGGGAATCCCTTACAAGCAGTCCAAGGTCTGAGGTTTTTTGGATGAATCATGTTTGCTGCATCCTGGCTTTACCACACCCCCAAGTACTTCTGCTGGGAGCCAAAGAGTTACTGCAGTCACCACTGGTAGGAGATACCATGTGCATTATTTACAGCTGGATGCACTCTGATAACTTTGTCTCAAGGGGTTACCTGGGAAAGACTCCTCTAGGTCTATTTAAAAGAGTAACTTTAAATAATGAATAAACTAAGAGATATTATCATTCAAATATTACTTCTTGCTATGACATATCTTTCATGTAACCCTTAGCCAGGTTCTGCATATTTAAGGTGATGCTCATTTGAATAGTTTGGGAAAGAAGCACTTTTGCTACCTGTTATTCAATTTGACAGTTCTCTGCAACACGGGA
>NW_010421715.1:59515-59813 GCF_000710305.1 Buceros rhinoceros silvestris | reverse complement strand
GAAAGAGTCTTGTTTGAACTTGTGCAGGGAAATGTCATTGTCTTGTCTTCAGAAAAGTTATTCAAGATGCCTCAGATAATGTTCACATGCATCTAGCCTCCCTGACTAGCAAATTTACTGTCTGGCAGAAGTTTTTATGTAAGGGAGGGGAGCAAACAACAACGGGTTGCCCCATTATTAATGCAAAACTGATAATTTCAATCAGCCCTCAAAAACTAGCGTAAGCTTTCTGAGTGGTGCTCAGTGCAGGGAAGTGAACCAGAAGGTTGCCTGTAATGTAGCTGTCCCCTCTATACAT
>NW_010421715.1:30218-59384 GCF_000710305.1 Buceros rhinoceros silvestris | reverse complement strand
TGCCTAGAGCCCTCACACATGCACAAGCACATCATAGGGCTAATCACCTCTCGATCCTTTCTCTGGCTGTGTTTCACTTATTTTATACTTGTATTGTCAGAAGAATCCCAGCTCCACCTATTGCCATCAGGGAACAAGAGTTTGTCAAGGCTTGAGGCGATCAGTGAGCTCAAATCTGAGCACCTGACTTAGACTTCTGCTCTGAATCATCCTCCGAAAGAATCTCCTAGATACACACCTGTCTGTCGACTCCAGAGGGAACCAAATCTAACAACTAGTCAGCTAACCGAAGCACCTAAGCCAGAATCCTGATTCTGAACGTTAAATAAAGCCACTCACTGTTATGGAAATAATAAAAAAAAAATTAAGAGCAGGAAAGGATCTGTGCTACATTTATAAGAGTCAGGTTTGTTGGTTTTTTTGTCCAGCATTTCCTCTCATTAAAGTGAGTTTTTGAGGGGTAGGAGGAATCCACACAAGGAATGGATTTTGCACTGTTAGGCCAAGGTGCACTAGCTACGATCCAGCTGCTAGTTCTGTTGAGCGTTGGGAGTTTGCCTTGTCTGCATTTACTGCACAAAGCAAGGGGCTCAGAAACAGGGATCCTGACTTCGGTTCTTATCTGCATCACTGATTCAGTTTGCAACATCAAGCAAGTGGTGTCAGCTAGGCACCACAGATTTTCCCACATCACAGAAACGCTGTTTTGCTGAATTAATTTATGCTTAATGAAGCACTTAAACTGCTTGGAAGGAAGTCAGTGTAGCAGTATGAAAAGGAGTTTCATGGAGGTTCCAGTGGAGCTGGGATCCACGGCACCGTGGCAATCCATCAGCAGTATTACAGAGCGAGAGCACTGTGCCTCCCTCAAAGGCAGGCATACACAAAAGTTAAGAAATTGTTTATTCCAGCCGTAATAGGAAACTTTTGTATATAATTTCCCCTCTTACTCAGAGGCACTCAAACATCTGTCAGGCCAAGCCTAGCACTTAGCATGCAGATCTGAGGAGAGAAACACATGCCCCATTTCCTGATAGCAGCTCACCCGCCACTGCTGCCAGGCTCGGTGACCACACGTGAGACACCAAGCTCAGGTCCACCAGCGTGTGCAGTTAGACTCCATGGACCAAATCCAAATTTGCACAGGTGTAAATGGGGGCCACCCGATCTGCTCAATGCCTTTAATGACATTTCAGCTCTGGTTGCATGGCACCCTCTTCCTTTTAACTGTGCACAAGGAATGAGGAATAAAGCCAAAAGCTATTACCTTCCTTTCCTTGTGTCATGATTTGAACCCAGCCGGCAGCCAAACACCACACAGCTGCTTGCTCACTGACCCCCGCCCCAGGGACAGGGGAGAGAATTGGAGGGGTAGAGGTAAGGAGACTCGTAGGTTGAGATAAAAACAATTTAGTAATTCAAATAAAATAAAATCTAAATAATGATGATGATGAAGATAGTAAAATTAGAACAGACAAATGAGCGATGCACAATGCAATTGCTCACCACCCGCTGACCAACGTCCAGCCCACTCCTGGCAGGCAATCCCAGAGGAGAGAAAATCCCCAAACCATCCCCAAGCCCCAGCCTCCTGACTAACCCTCATTTTTATATACGGAGCATGACATTGTATGACAGGGACTATCATGTTGGACAGTTTGGCTCTGTTGCTCTGGCTATGCTCCGTCCCAGCTTCTTGTGCACCTGCGCACTGGCAAGACACAGGAAGGTGAAAGGTCCTTGATTTCCTAGCAACAACTGCAAACACAAGTACATTATCAACATTCTTCTCATAGCAATTCTCACACTGAATCCAAAACACAGCACAGTTCTAGCTACTAAAAGAACTCGCTCTATCCCAACCAAACCCAGGACCCCTTGCTTCTTTGGGGCACACAGTATTTTGATCAACATGCTGATCAGCAGCTCTGATCCCCCCACGCCTGCCCATTCAGACAGTGCCAGTCAGGTCAAATGGCAGCCACAGATACATTCAGAGTTGTTCTGAGGAAAGGTGGACAATGGGATCCACATTTTTCTTTTACATTCCTGATTTCAGGCAAAATCTATTAAAGCTCTGCAATAGAAAAACTGCAGCTTTAACCCCAACACCAGCAAACCACTCTTCTTTCTTGTACTTATTCATAATTCCTGTCCATTGAGTTATTCTTTTCTCCTGGGTTTACACACCCGTGCTCCTCTCCACTTTTACCCATAAACTCATATTGGGTAGCTGGTAATGTCCAGCACTGCCAGGTTTTCCTATGAGAGCAAGCAAGCTCAGAGTGCAACAGTGACAGTAATCACTGCAACAGACCATTTCAAATATTACACCTCCCTCTTATACAACAGGGATGCTTATCTCAGCCTAAAAAAGAAAAAAATTAAAAAACTGAAAGAGCTTAGATCTAAAGACAGTGGTTTAAGTGGTTTAAGACAGTCAGCAAAGCTATGCAGCGGTTTTAATCTTTATTCTTTACGCATACAGACACGTACAGGTGTTCACACACCTATACTTCAGAGTATTTAATCACATCAGCCAAAATTCAGATTTTTAAAGGCAAGCAATGCAAGACATTGCAACTGATTGCAATCTATTGCTATCACCCAAAGACTTTGGAAACATAAGCAATGTCATATTCCTTATCTGCCGTATTTCCTTCTCTTTCTGTATTACAATACATTTTGCACCCTGACACAGGATTAATCACCTAATGGGAATACCACAGACTGCGGAGATCTGCTGGGAAGTACATTTCTGAATGACTTCACACTAATCAGAAGTTCATGATGTCTATGATTTATCGTCTCCGGTGAATTTCTCGTGGCTGTTGAGAATTTAAACTAGTTCAGCTGCTCCTAGAGATGAGACACAGAATGCAAATGCAAGGCCACAGTAACATCTGTGAAGCTCAAATTTGGAAGGCAGCTTTTCCAAAATATGTGGAGAAATGATGAATTTAGACGTAAGAAGGAGAAGAGCAGCTTACTTTTCAGCTGTTTCCACATTCCTTTCTGGCTCTGCCATGAAGCCTTTTACATAGCGAAAAGACAGAACTCTGGCCAAAACCTGAAGTCCTCCTTCAATTTTCACCACATTTTTACACGGCAGACTAACTCTCAGCATGTAATCAGATACACACATAGAAAAGCTGAAAGAAAAACAAGCCCAAGATGTCAGGACTGTTCTTTGGCATGTTCAGGAGGTACCAACTGGAAGCTAAAAAAGACAGCAGCTCAGGTAACCGACCCTGCTGGACAGATGGGGTTTATGTACCCAGGAGGCTAGAAAGGCTCAGCTGGATCTGTCAAAAGCAAAGGCAGATGGCAACATGATACAAGTTCTACCTCGAGTAAGGATTTCAGGTACAGAGCCCTGATCAGTAAGAGTGAATATAGCTTGGCTGACATCATTCAACTCATTTTTAAAGCAATTTGTATTTCTTAATGTCTTCCTCACTGCTCAGTTTTAATATTCAGTGCTACGCCTTCTCTTCAACCTTGCATGTGGTTAGTAATTTCTTTGGGATCATGAATCATTAAAAGCAACGTTTATTCATACAAAATAAGCACTTAACATTCTGCAATCTCTAAATATACCTCAGAGAAACATACATCTTTTCTGGCCCCAAAAGACTTTAAAGGCTGTCTTCACTCAGCAATGCTATAGAAAGACTAAAATATTCAAGATGCTTGCAGTGGTTTTAGTGTTAAAAAGCAAAACACATTTGATCCTGCAAATGAGCAACGCTCTGGCTCCTGACTGGTTTGCCCCTGTGTAACAGGGCATAAACCCCCATTGTAGTGATGTGAAAAGCTACAAAAAGTACAGGAAAACCAAAGTTATCACCCAAGCAGCTATTTCTCCATCGTCATCTTCATATAAATGTGAGAGACTTATAAACTTCAAGGCACAAGAAAAGCAGAGAAGCGACCTAACACTTGTCCCAGGAGAAAAGAAACAAGAAAGCGAAGCACACTGGCAGAGGAATAGGTTAGGCTCTCTCCCCCCTGTCATTCCCCAACCGTCTGGATCTGCCTGTCTTCCATTTTGAGAATTTTTGTGTTCCCCCGCAGCGAAGAGATGTTTCGTCTCCTCTCAGCTATCACATTCACCTCTTTCAGAAGGTTTGCTTTGCCCAGATCCTCTGACAAGGAGTGAGTGAAATCGCAACTCCACTGAAGTCAGAGGGAAATTTGCCATTCACTATAACAGAGCCAGAATTTCACGCAACATTTATATCCATAGAAGACCAGGCTGAATCTAGTCCAGCGTTTGTGAAGCGCTTTGAAGTAGAGAGTGTTGCAGCACTGAAAGTATTTCTGTTGTTATTATTATTGCTCTTGAGTGCATGAGAGAAGAAAGGTAGAAACCTCAGGGTGAACTGGAAGGAAATACTGATTCTGCAGATCTTTCTCAGAGGTCACTACATGACATTTTTCTAAACAGTTTCCTTTAAAAGTGTCTAGTAAAATTCTCTTTCAACCTAAGTACTTTCTCGGCATGTTAATCAAAAGCAGATCTTCCTATCAAGTGCAGCCATCCTGACTGAAAACAGTCTATCTTTTCTCTTGGGTACTTTTCCTAGAGCTTCACTATTGCTCTCTAAGGATTAACAGAAATACTCTATAGAGAGCTTAAAATGTTTTCTCAGAAACACGGCAAAGGCCCAAGCGGGAAGGGAGAAACAATGGTTTCCTTTCAGGCTGTCTATTCTTACTCTGAACTGCAGTGTGGCCTTTGCACTTCACTGGCCCATGGAATCGAGAGCCTGGGAGTCAGTGAACGTTGGCAGTGATGAGCTATTTCCCTGCTTGTGGCTGTCGCGTGTGTGTTACCACCAGACAAGACAACGGTTGATCATCAAGGAAAAAAAAGCCCTCTCCCATGATCTCATTAACTAGTTTATTCTGCAATAGACTCATTCAAAATTCTTTTCAAGTTACATGGACAACACGGCAGTCAGGAAATACGTTTGCTGCTACCAAAGGGAACTAGCATTTAGGTCTTGGCTGTTGTTTCACCCCAGTATCCTCAGATCAGAGTCCCCGCAGTTCCCCTGAACATCCTGCTCATTAGAAAAGAACGCTCCCTGTAGGGTTCAGACACCCAGGGACAGATCTTCAACTGGTGCAGACTGTCAGTGCTCCGTTAACCTCAGGCAACCCAAGGTTTTAGGCTGCAGAGGATTTATCAGCAACTTGGCAGCTGTGAGAAGAGCACAGCGTTAGGTCAGAGAATGAACAGGCCAGCAGCTGTGATTCAGCCATTGGCACACGCAGCTCAGCTGAGAATTCCCAACCACAGCCTACAAAAGGGAGTTGTTACATCTTGACCGATTTCAAATCACACTGTCTTCCTTCAGTCTCTACCTTTTTTGGTTATCTCAGTGCACAGCGATGGTCCCAGTGGCTGAGGTCTGCACAGTCAAGTTCTTGACTCTGATCTTAATCATGCGGCCTGTGACAGCAACAGTGACAAATTACTGCTATCTGTCAACTACAAAGAAAAGACAAGTTTGTACAACGTCCTAAATTTAATCCACTGCACTATCATCCAAATAAAGGCAGCGATATCAAATATGCTATTAAATACTTCACTAAATATTTACTAGGTGTAATTGCAGCTAGAAAGGAACATTAAATACCATAACCTAAGAATTTTCTGCAGACAGTTTCTAAATCTTCTATTCGTGACCCAGGCATCGCTCACAAACAACTATTGCTGCTGAGGCACAACACAAGGTTGTAGCTGTGCTTGGGAGAATTGTCCACATTTTACTTCTCTGGTCACCACATTAATTCAGGACTGAGATTCTTTTTTTTTTAAATATGTGAGACAAAGCTAGATTCTCCAAAGCAGGTATCTCAGCGTAGGTAGACCCTGATGTTACTATATGAAGATACCTCTATAAAGATACCTGGGTAGGCAAAAATCACATCTCATCAGCACTCAATCAATGCACCTATACGGTTTCTGGAACGGAGTCTGGAATGGAACCGTTTTCTATACAGACAACTCCTCGCACATCAGAGGAGACCACATCTATCTGCACACAATCATGTCAACACCTCACTTGATGCTCATACAATTTTGTTTCCAAGAAGTCTCATAGTCTCTCAGTACTTTGGAAAATGAGACCACTTCTTTGTAAGTCAAAATACGGATTTAAATGCCCAGTTTTATAAAGATCAATAAATTTTAAAACATTTGATATTAACGAGAGCAAAAGCAAAAATAACCACCTATATAGGTGTTTGCTATAAATTTATATAGACGTGCTCCTTATTTAAGGAACGTTACCAGTATAAAATGCTAGGTTCAGATGCAGCATTTCAACCAATAACCACATTCTTAAAGGAAGCTACGACATGCTTTTCTACCACTCATCACAACCAAACACAACAGCCGCAGGCGTTCAGGACAGTTCCCATCACGCTTAGCTCTTAGCACTACATTCCATCGCCTGTGACGTAAAAAGAAGGTAACTGGGCCCACTCTTCTTCCTTAGGAAGAACACAACACTTCCTCCAGGTAGCACTGCTCCTAAGCATCCAAGTGTGATTTCAAGAACACAAAGCGGTTTTTGACTCCAACAGAACAAGCAAGGGGAGAGTTTAGAAAAGGAGAAAGGCAGACAGAGGTATCCATCCCTGTCTCTGCCCTCAAAAAGCACACAAATAGCTTGGGCTAGAGGGACTCAGCGTGAAAGGACAGGTCAGTAACCTAGTGTTTTACCATTCTCCGAAATCAGCTGTAACGTCTTATGGATTTTAGTGGGGTCAGGATTTCACTCAGGCTCTGATTTTGCCTGACAGAGAACATCCAATGTTTTGCTAAATCAGTTTCTTAATGGGGCCACATCTCCCTTTTCTGACATTTGGGGCAGCGAAAGACCTAGTGCTGCTTAACAGCCCTTTGATGTGCCAGCCCTCTGTGCCTTCCAGGTCCATCCCACCTTTGAGGGTCACACCTGTTGGCAGCCCCATGACTGCACATTACCTCTCAACATGCCGCCCCTGCCTTCCCTACTGCTGGGAACCCACAGGCATCCGCGAGAAATGCATCTCGCCTTCTCAGCAGCTCCAAAGGCCTGCGGTGGGTCGGCTCCACTGATCAGCTGGGGATTTTGTTTGGAAGGCTGTTTATGTTGCTGTCAAGTCTAGCTCACCACAGACCTAACACTGCCACCTCGATGTTTACATACCTCCACTCCAGGACATTATAACCCTTCTCTACTAACACTGCCCAGTGTGTGAGGGCATGGCTTCTCTTTTTTATTTTTATAAGGTTTGTTAACCACATTGCTATAAGATATCCATTCAAATTCCGCCCAAATAGACCTCGTGCTGTCAGCATTTAATTATCCTTGCATTCCTATGTAAATAGAGTGTTCGCCAAAATAGAGCCTATTATAGAAAACAAAGTCAGGCACATCTTTACAAGAAAAGGAAGCTTTGGAAGCTTCTGTACTTTTGACAAGAATAACTTTCTGAGTGAAAAAAAAAGCGGAGAACTGAGCATGTTCTGCTGAGGGTAAATCACTCTATTGAAAGTGGTATTCTGACTTCATGTATCTTTCTCTGGAAGTTTCAGAGGGCATATTTAATACCTGTATATAAAGTATGGCCTTGCAAGACTACAAAGTCTTTTCAGACCTCCCTTGAAAAATAATACACACTTAAGATCACTCTTTTTAAAGATTCATAGCTCAGGAAAGATTTCAACCAAAATTTCCTCCCAAGCTAGGTATCAAATTATTCGACAGTCGTCTTCTCAGTTTGGCACATGTATGTAAGCATCTGGAGCAACATTATGTTCTAAGTTTAACCACATTTCATATCATAAGATAAGCGTATATTTTAAATCATCATTTAATCATAAAATACTGAAACATCATAAATCTAATGAGTCCCCAGTCTTCCAAGTATAAATGTCTATTTCCCTTTCAAGTAGGTTTAGAAAAATAACATAATCCTTCAAACACGAATATCAGCCTCCACTGTACTTAGATTGATGGGAATCACAGCAAGCCACATATGATTTTTTTTTTTCTCACTGATATGAGCCTAACTCAATCGTAAGGTTTTTGTCACCTGCAATCTAGATTCCTGTGAAATGTCATATGGATCTAATGCAGTGGTTCAAGTTGCATTGTACTGGGACATTGCAGTTAACTTCACATTCCCAGCTAGTGTTCTCCATCACCACACCAAGAAGTACAACTGAAATCACACTGAACAGCTATTTCCGTGAGAGAAGTTTTTGAAGCTAAACTTGTGCAAGATTCTGGATGATAAGAAGCTGCATCAGCTATTTCAGCACTTGTTTTGGTCACATTCCATTCAGCTGAACAGGAATTAAATATCATTTAATGTGCTGCTGCTCCAGAAATCTACAGAGAACACAATTCAGTGTCCTCAAAATGAGACTTGGCATGTTATTTTCTTGTGGCACATTCGCCTTGACAATGCAATCTCAACTTACCCAAAGGTCCCTGTGTTTCTAGTAGTGTTAGAATTAAGTTCCAGAATAATTTTTGCCATACAAGAGCAAAACTAAACTATATAACATTTTATATAGATCACCCAAGTTCTTCATTCTGAAACACCAGTAGGAAATCAGAGCAGAAGCTGGCTCACTTTATGTTCACTGGTAGACCTCTAGGTACCCTAGACATGCTTCACAAGGAAGATACTAATGAAGCATTTGCAATTAACTTATTTCATTGCTGGGTACCGCCCCAGTCCTGTGTTGTAATTCACCTGTGCTGTTTGACCTAAAGGTGCCTCTGGCAGTTGAACCTGAGCTGCATTCTCACAGATCTGCCCTGCTACCTAACGTTGCCGACTGCTGCATTAGGGAAGTGTAAAAATGATTTACATATAAATAAACAATCAATTTTATGCAAAGCACTCTGAACAAATGTCTTCCATTATATGCTTTTAAAAAAGACATTTTATTTGGCTGGAAATGCTTTGATAAACAACAGGTCTCACTGACTGCAAAATTGAAACGCTGTAATGTATTTTTAATGTCCTTAGTTGTTTAACTGGATCTTATTACAAAGGAGCTGAAGACAGAAGCATGATGTTTCCTCCACTGGCACATTTAAGAAACCAGAAGAGGCGTGCCAAGAAAACGTTCTGCTTTCAAAACAAGGCTCCAAGAGTGAACTTGGGAAAAAAATACAAAACGTTTTGTCATGGTTTCTAGAATTAAACTACTGCTGGTGGTTTGAAATCTATATCACCATTTCCTCAGACTGACTATGCTTCGTGCTGTCCTTTCTCTCACTGCTGCTACGATACTGCCTCTGTGACTGGCTGGCAGGTGGCAGAGACTGATCACATTTGAAAACAAATTAAAGGTCAGAGATCTCTGACTGCACAGGCAGTGGAAGGGGAATTCTCCTGTTATAGTATATGTGCCATTTCGTGATTTTCAAGACGATGCTGTGCTTCACTTATCACTACCATTGCACAAGCCTGACTGCAGAGATCGTTCCACTCTGCTCAATAACCCCTGTACTGATTAACAAGATTGTACTGAGAAAGTTCACCTTCAAAATTTTCCTCGGGTCCTTCATTCATTATCAACATTCCCATGCCTGCTGCAGGTTTTAAATCTCATTTGCAGTCCTAAGCAATAGAAACTCAGGCACATTAAGACAATAAATCATTACAGACTCCTCAAGCGTTCTGCTGTTTGTCTGACAACCAACCCGTTGTGCTTTGAGAAGCCTCCCAGCTTGCCCGGAGGCTTTCTTTGCTGGAAAAACCTATGTATTATCATCACCAGCAAAACAATGGATTTGGCTGCAGGGGTGGTGGTAACGCAGCAGAGAGGAGCCCCATGCAGAGCCTGCAGAGCAGAGATTGTGAGGAGTGTAATACAACGAGGCCTGCAGAGCGCTAATACACGTTGGGGTTGCTCCACTCAACAGGCTGCATCTCTTGGCAAAGTGACAGGGTAGTATTAGTGCTGGTCAGAAAGCCAAGCTACTTGCTCAGTTTCTTCACGTAAGATGGAGAGGAGTAGTACAGCAAGGATAGTAGGAGCCTCAAAGCACACACAGACATGAGAATTGTTTCCAGACTACAAAAAAAAGAAAGAGGTGCTCCTTCCTGTAAAGGCTTTTCTAAGCACAGTGAAGAAGGTCCCAAAGTTCACCTGCTCACAGATTTCCTTGAATGAGAACTAACATGTAGGAAGTGGGTGCCTTCTTCCCAGAATAATCTTCAGAGTGTTTAAGTCTGTACCTCATCCTCCCCCACATTTGTTTGTTTTATCCGTCTGTTATTGCCCCGTATTTGATTATGAATTGAAAGCATTCTCCTGGAGCTGCACTCAGCTTTTTAAACTGAAGTGTTTGAATAAGGCTTGTCTCTACAGGAAGGATGTAGAGGGCATCACATTTCCCAGCTGCCTCCCATCACCCTTTCCCCCTCCCGGCACCTCAGAGCCATTGAGCAGCTTGGATGCAAAGGGGCAGAGTCTTAAGCAGCTGCTACCTCTTCCCTGTTTCTCCTGCTGTGCAGCTTCCATGCAGGAGATGAAGAGTGGCTCTGTTGCTTGCTTTCAAGTGAGTTGAGGGAGCCTGAGGGCAAACAGAATGGTTCACTGGGCTCTGTCTAAGCCTACAGTGGCGCATTAGTAGAGGATGGATTTCCCCCATCCGACAAAGGAGAGGCAGACAAACATGTAGAAAAAGGGGTCATGTGGCTCCCTGATTCTCCCTGCTCCAGCCACAATGCCTGGTTAAAGAAATTATCCTAATTTTTCCCAGATGAGTATCCCAAGGAACTGCGCGCAGCCCTACAATGTATTTCGTCTGCAAGGGCTTGCAAAAGTAGGATGTTTTGGCAGTCCTCTAAAGTTGGGAAGTTTTCAGAGGACTTTCCAGGAAGGGGCATTTGAGGGTGATTTCCGCTCCCTCTACACTGGCTGAACTGACATGTGAAATAACCTGCTGAAGTCCTGGGCTGAGAAGGAGCTTCCCTGCTCCAACCAAGTGGAGCAGCTAAACTCTTCTGCTCAGCCTAAAGTGTATCTCTCTGCCACTGCCAGAGCATGACAAAAACCATCAGGCTGCATGGCAGACAGCAGAGCTGGGAACATCCGTATTTCTTGTGCACTGCTCTTGAGGAAGCGGAGTATAAATCATTTAAATGTATAGCCTACTTCTTAAGAAGTTGTTTTGGTTTTGGGGGTTTTTTTCCCCCTCTGAATTACTCCACTAAGCCATTTGCATTTGATAATTTAACTGATATGGGGGCCGTTTCCAGGTAGCAAATTTGCTGGTTTGTTCTTCACGATATGAGGAAATTTCATTTTTAAAACAGGTTTTCAACATCAAAGCTTTATAACTTGACACTTGAAACACAGCATGCACAAACCACCCATGCTTCGCATCTTGGCCATTTGTGGAGCCCAAAAGCAGCGTGGAAGCTGGCTGACAGGAAGGGGGATTGAAAACGTTTCTGTGTGGGCTTCTGCTGCAGCCAGATTAGATGAGGGAATTAGAGAGAGGGTGTGGTTCCCACCTAGAATACCTCTCCTGCAGTTCACAGATCTCCGCACTGTCTTATTAACCCACACTTCCCTCTCTCCTTCCAAATATGCAAACTGCACCCTCTCCCAGGTCCCTCCTTAGCTTAAGGGTGCTGGCACATTCTCTGCTGACTTTCTGGAACCCAGGGATTTCCAGCTATTTCCACATCCTCCTCCTGATTCTCTTCTGACTGCAGTGCCTCTGGGCTGCCTGCTCAACTTCCCACTCCTCAGGTCTGCAAGGCAAGGGCAGAAAGGCCAAAATTTAAGAGAGCAGAGTGATATTAGCACAAGGCAGAAGGGAAAAGGAACAAACAGAAATTGCCTGGAGCCAGATCTGCTTATTCTATCTTGCCCTTCTCTCCGAAAAGGCAGCCCTCACGTCTCCTCAGGTTCCTGTTAGGTTTCCCAGCTATCCATTATTCAGCATGCAGCTCTGTCTCTCTCAGTTCTTAGGAAGAGAGGAGGAGTGTCCTCACCTTTAGGTACAAAGGGCTGCATCAAGGTGAGGTACAGGCAGCATCTTTTATTAGAGCACGTGGCACGGCACAACACAGCGCAGCGCATCTGAGAAGCCTTGTACATACTATTGCAATGTTTGAAATTCTTGCATTCAGCGACATCTCCCCAGATCAAAAGTTGATCCCAGTCCAAAATGCCAGTTATGAGTTTGGCCCGACGACAGAGCCCTAACTCAGTCCCCTGGCTTTCTAATTGTTTAAGTACTCTTCCATTTTGCAGTGTATCAGAGATACTCCTCACTCCAGACTAGAAAGGTGGTGGCTATGGGCAGTCTCCTCCAAGCCCTTCCCTGGCCAAGGCTACAAAGAACCTCCACCCTCTTGCTTGTTGTGGGTACTACTACTACTACAAACAAACCCCTTCACCCTGTTCCCAGGCCAAGTGCTGCAGGGAGGGACAGGGAAGGAAGGAAAAGGAGATAGCAAACTGACTTATTGTTCACAAGAAGGGTGGGGGAAGCATAGAGACAGCTGACCTGAGCTGCAAAGCTCTTTTAGTTTCCTCTTTCTCCTGCAAGGACGATTTCTGCTATTCCCACTCCCCACTATAAGCCAACTCCTGCACCTAAAGGAAGGGGAAGAACTGTGCCTGCCTTTTGCAGAAGTCCCGGTTGGATGCTTTGCCATAGGAAGACAATCAATCAAAGCAGCACTTCCCACTGGCAAACTCTGGAGTCTCACGAAGGCCTACGGTCAAGATACTGACAGCGCTCTACACAGGTCTTTATACGCCTCTCTGTTAGATTGCCAGAATAGGAATGGAGCCAAGCATTTCGCTGGTTAATTACTCCTTCCATTTTCTACATGATTCCCATTTTAAAATCTGTATGTATACATTTGCTGGTCCTAACAATGGCATGTTTGTGTGATTCCAGCTGACCAAACAACAGAAGTTATTTATATCTGCAGATGACCGGCCTCTGCTGTATTTTCATTCATGTAATTTTCCTTAGATCACTCCTTGGAAAGTGGTCGTACTTCCATGTTTCTCACACGCAGAGGCCCTGTGGGTTAGCCCACAGGAGATTAACCTTGGCGGTCTGCACCGCTGGCGGCCTGAAGAGGAATTCTCGCTGCAGCTGTCTGACCCAACAAGCCACAGGGCTGGGGGTTTACATGGCTCTTCCCAGTGCCCCACCAGGCAGCAGGTGCCGGCGACGGCAGTTCTGATGATTTTCAGATAAAAAGCTTCGTAAATTGGAAACGGTTTGTGGTTTTTTTCCTTTCGTCAAGGCTCACTGGTATTGCAGTGGAACAGTCAATGCCTGAGAAATTCCAAAAGGAATGAGTAGGATATCAAGATATGGCGTTAATTAAATGGGGTAAATGACTGTAAGGTGAAGCATCTTCTTAGACAGTAAACAGAGCCACAGCATGTCCATCCACGCTAATGGAGCATCACTTCTCATCCACATTAACGCACTAAATTCAAAAACATTTTTAACATTCTCAGATGCTTTTCTCTGTACAAGCTGAAATAGGCACAGGCATGAATTCACATGATGACAGTTGGGACATCAAAGGCTACTTCTTTGAAGCCATTCTACCTACAACTTTTTCACATTATATGGAAGCCTTACAGTAGGTAGAGCACATTCTGTAGACCCTTCACTAGCTGATAATGCTATCCAAGGAAAATTCATTCAAACAAGCATGCTAAAACCAAAACCGAAAATTTGCAAAATCCCTTGTCTCTCTCTAGTAAGTAGGGCAGTTCTTCACAAGGCTCCTGCAAGGGGACCGAAGTTCAAAAAAGACAAGAGACACAAAGGAACTGCAATGTCCAAGGTCTTCTCTTAGGGGCGAACATCAAGATTCAGAAACTGTAGCAGATTTTACAGTATACGCTGTATGAAATAGGCCTCCCAACTAAGCCAAGCAGACTCATCCCCAGCGACAGCAGATCTACTAAATAAAGATCTTTTCCTTAAAATAGAGACCATTAAGGAATTTGGTGATTAAAAATACAAAATAAAATTCATAGCTGGCAGTAAACAGGTCAGCAATAAAGTTACTATGGTTGCATTCCTTTATCTTAAAGCGGCATAGGCCTTCTTATTTGGTCCCTCCAAAACACCTGAGGAAAAAGTACTCAAACATTCAAAGAAAATCAGGGATCTTCTTTGGGGCCTTTTAATATTAACCCACACTGATGAGGCTGTGTCTATCCAACTGAATAGCAGTGCTGTTCTCTAGAAGAAAAACTTTTCTAACTTCCCAGGGAGTTATCTTTTCCTTACTAATTTCTTTTTTATTTATGGGAAATTTAGGCATTTTCTGAAGAGTTCAGAAAAGGGAAGCTGGCTGGTATTGGGAATTCTGATATCACAGCCGTGGAATGCCACGCGCTTACTAGCCAAGAGTTTCCATCCCTCTGTATACGTGACTCTTCCCTCAAGCTAATAATTTTCATAACCTCTTGCCCTTTCCATGTCATCAGAGTTATTTAGTAATATTTACTTTTTTGACCCTATTGCCTGATTAGGTTGTGGCTGATGCCCACGTAGATCAACTCAAACTCAAAGAGTGGTTCACAGCGTCTGTGTTCTCTGACATACTTTCTTCCAAGTATGTTAGTCAATACCCGCGAATACTCCCTGAGTAAAAAGACATCCACATGATTGGGAAGGAAGAAGAGGTGCCACAGCTTTTTTAAAGCTCTTTTCTGGTGCTTTTAGTCTCAGGCAGCAGTCTCACAACTGAATTTTCTGGAAGAGCTTTTCTCTTTTGAAAACCAGTGCCTTCTGGGCTAATACTGGGAACACATACTTGGCACAATATCCAACATAGGGTTGTAATTAGCAGCCAGTATAGCACTTCTGTTGACTAAATAACCAGTTGAGTTTATTGCTGAGGACCCAGGCACAATATTACTATCTACTAAAACTAGGCATTACTGTAACCGCTATCTGGTCTAGGCCAGATAAAGTTCTGTCCTTTTCCTCATGCCCACTCACAAGAACCATGAGGACTAGCTAAAGTGCTAATACTCGTCAACAAGTTAAAGACTTTCTTTAGAGAAAAGCAGAAAAGATCCAGCTGCAGTATTTACACCAGACTGAAGGTATTTTTATCCCAATCCCAAATGGAGAATGACGTGAATTTTTTTCACTGTATATATTTAAATGGTGACTATGCAATAAACTAATTAACCTAAGTTGCTACACTTTCAGTGAGAGAATAACATGTGGCCTACTGACTGTTGAGAAATCACCTTGTAGAGAATAATGATGATTGAAGAATATAGTTTGCATTTCTTCACGTCCTGGAAAATCCATACTGAAAGAAAAACTGATTTGAAATATGCACACCTAATTTTTACTGGGTCCCGAACCGTGTCTGTAATAGTACGTGCTATATAATGTTTATTTGGCCAGGAAACTCCAGGAATACGCACCTTCCATATTGCAAATCAGAACAGAAGTGTCACAAACCTGCCAAAGCTTCACACAGTGCCATGTGGGTACCTCAGAAGCTTTTTGTTTCACATCCTCTCTCCTCAGCATGGGGTCATCTACAATCTCTGCTTCTGAGAAAGGTCTTTTGTGGCTCCTGCTGCCTCTAGCAAACTCATATAAGGGACCTGAAAAACAGAAGCATAGTGTGAGAACACAGTAAACCAGAGTAAACCTGCTATTATCTCTCTAGCGCACTGTTTTTTCGAAAGTGGGAAAACTTTGTTAGAAATCCTACAAACTAAAAAAATGCATTGAATGGAGTGTAATTCTGACCCTGAGTTCTTCTTTTAACCTTGAAAATAAAAAGAAATGGCTGGCTTGGAAAAGCTTACAGAAATTTTCAGCACTCCTTGGTAACCTTCTCTTGGTGATGAGAGTCTGTTATCTATGAGAGATCAGTCCTATCATGGCAAAACAATCGTTGGATAGTCACTGATTACGTAGTAAAATCAATACAAACGTAATAATTTTCAGATGAATGAAAGAAAACAATAAATGAAGAAATGCTATATCTGGAAGTTATGAGTACATGTGGAAACACTACAGAGAATCTCAGCAGTAGCCAGATGCCAGGAGGAGGACAGGCTACTTACCCAGAATTTAACACACATACTACCCTAGCTTGTACGGTATCTCAGGTGTGAAAATCATAATTTGTCAATCAAGGTGCTGGTGCTGCTGTTGGGATTTGAGGTTAGCAGATCAGCTTTTAAAATTCAGCCCAGCTTTCACAGACTTCTCTCCTGGGAAGTGGGAAGAGAAAAAAAAGAGCTGTGGGGAGGAAGCTGGACAGAACAGGACCTGTGTTCTCCTCACACTAAATGACACACCACTCGCAACAGTGCTGCTAGAGACATTCCTGAGAAGCCTGAAGGAATGCAACAAGTGAGTGGTAAAATATGCAGGGATCTCTGCAAAATTCAGGACAAGCACTGAGCTTTTTCTTCCTGCAACGTTGCTACCATGTTGTTAGTTTGCTTGGTAAAAGCTCTAGTCGTTCCTCTCTGCAGGGTGAAAACAACATAAAGGCCGTTTATGCTGCCCATCACATATGGGAGGTCTTGGGTAGGAGATGTGCCATTCAGGTTTGTGTGGCACCTCTCCCCCAGCTCCACAAGTTGGAGGGGAAACCATACAAGACGGTGTAACGACCTCTGGTGTGTGCTTGTTCTTGTCTAGCCCCCATCCACCACCAATACCAACACTGCAGATCCGTCCACTTAGGAAACACGAGTTCAAAAGCCTTTCCATTCTCTCTCTGCTGACGCCTCTGCAGCTGCTAAGCTTGTGCTTGATATGTTTACGTTCAGGGTTTGGTGTAAACGGGGTTTATTTTGCATAGCTGTCTGAAAATGACCCACATCTCCCTTTTCAAAATTGGCAAAAGACCGAATATTTCTGTAAAGCTTTTAAAACCCTACAGTCTACGGAAGGCATTAAATCTTCTAAACAAAACCTGAACCTTTTCAGAGAAAGCAGGCATTTTTCTGGGAGAATGTTCCATTGTTAAAAATGCCGAGTTTAAAAGCTTTCAGATAATCCTTATCACTAAACTATGCTAAAAAGTAGAAAGGACAATTCTGCATGAATTTTGCAGCCTCCAAATGGTTATAGGTTCCTTTAAAGATTTGCCTAAAACAGCAGCATAGTGTAAATTCTTCGTAGAAATGAGGATTAGTGACATCACTGCACACAGTGATGAGTTTGTAATGTACCTCATATTTATTTTGGTCTTAGATTCACCATGAGAAGAGAAAGAACTTGTACTTTCTTGATTAATTTAGTGAACGGAAGGGAAAGAAAGAAATTTCATCATTGGTTTAAAGAATTTATGTGAGGATCATGCATTTCTTTTATCTTCTATTACACAATGCGTTCCTCTTTTTATGGCTAATGCTTTAACACAGTGTGTCACATTGCTGAACCCAAGACTTGTGGAAAAGCCAGGGTCCCTGTGAGAGAATCAGACTGCCAATTAATTAATTCCTCTTTGCTGCTTGGAATCGGGACTGGTAGGCACAGGTTTTCCCCAAGTTTTTCTCACCCTGAACTACATAAGGTATTGAGACATTTTCCAGTGGGCAATAGAGTATGGCAGCAACCTCTGCACTGGACAGTACTGAAGGCACTGAAGTTCCAGAGACAAGGCGGGGATTGGTTTCAGCTGGGCTTGGCACGATACTGGCACATCTTTCTCTAGGCAGCTGAACAGGTGTACTTGTAAGCGGGCCACATGCAGAACTCCTAAAACACCTAAACACCTAAAAGGATGCTAGATCATCTTAAGAAAATGCTGCAGGATAATCCAAGGCCACAGGTGGCTGGAATCTCAATTTGAGTCTGCCCACTGACATCATTGGGAATATTCATTTCCAGCATCAGTGAATCTGGCTTTCTTTAGCTGCAAGACCTGCAGACCCCTCTGCAGAAACATTTAATAGCCATTTAGACATTTCTGGCCCGTGGTTATTCTTATTCTGAAGCACAGATTGCATTCAGCAGCTCTTGGGTTTGGGGTGTTGAAAATCACAGGAGAAGTTGAAGATCAAGGATGAGAAGTAATCTAGCGTAACTACCTCTCTTCAAACACCGTATTTATCTCTTAGGCAGGAAAAAACAAAGCACAAGACACCAGTGAACCAAGCCCCTTTACCTCTCAGAGAAGATTACACGGCAATTCAAATGTCCTGGTATAATTCACAGATTCCTGCGTTCACATGAACAGCAGCAAAAGAGGAAAATTGCTCCATATCCTGTAGAGAGGAAATTAAAGGTATCAGGAAGAGAAGAATGTGCTGAGTGGTGCGAAAATGCTGTTTTGATTCCTGATGCTAAACATCTGCCATATTTTTGTGTGGAATCACTTGACTTTGTGAGAGAATAGCATCTTCAGGATTGTGCAAAGCCTATTCCAGACTTGAGCTGTCTGAATTGGCAGCTGTGGGAACACCCACAGGAAGCATGGGACCCTGGAAGAAAAAGTGTAGGAGTACATCCTGTGGGGATAGATAAAAGTCAGACCCAGGCTATGGGAACCTCTTCAGAACAAACATGCAAATACAGTTTCGCAAGTCAGAGCCCCAACTGTTTGTTCAGGGATTTTTTTGTTATTTGTTGCTTTTATTTTCACAGCAGAAAGAGAGAAAGGATCTCAGAAAAAAAAGATGAATGAAATCAAAACCTTAGATGTTTTCCTCATTGTTTGGTGTAAGTTCATGTGCTTCGTGTGCAGTGTCACAGCTTGCTTCTTTTGCCTCGTGATAGAAGAATGCCATAATGTACCTACTTCTGATCCACCAAGCCTGATAGCCTCTCTCCACAAAGAGCCAGTGAGAGCAGTGCTAGAGCAGAGCTGTCCCTAACTTCTCACTGTCACTGTTTCATGGACAAATGCCTCCTCTCATCCATATGAAATCTTACATTTACCAGCTATGAAATCATTCATGAGAAAGAGTAACAATGGGAAAGAATTTCATCCATTTCTTAATTATTCAGCGCTCCCAGTCACTGAAATCAAATAGAAATCAGTATCATGATGCCTTAACCATGAATGCCAACAGGTGACCGAGTGTTCTTCTGCCACAAGAACACTCCATCCCTTGTACTCCCACCATCACAGAAACATGCTCATCTTTCTTCTTACCGTCATATGCCCTCCTGAAGAAAGCTAGATGGATTTATAGTTATCTTACCTGGATAACATTTTCATTCCATATTTGTGCCCGATATTTTTCTCAGTCATTCAGCCAACTTTCTGTTATTTCTACAAATGATATCCTGCAAAATTGATGCCCACAGATTGATTACAACTATTGTTTCCTTTTGTGTCTGAACATTACTAATTCCTACATCACTGGTAAGGTTGAAAAGGAGCTTTAAGTTGGCTTTCTGCCCCCTAAATATAATTTCTGGTGTGACATGTGCTATATGTTCTCTTGTTCCTTTTGCTTTCCTAAGTAAATAATCCTGATCTTTTTCATTTCTTCCTACAAGGAATGTGTTCTCCATAGTTCTCTGACATTTTGACTACCTGCCTAGAGTTTAATCCTAGTTCTGTGCCTGTCTTTTTTTTCAATGGGGTTACTAAAACCAAATGCAAAAACCAAAATGAGGACATGGCATCTTAGATGCAACATGTAATACTCTCCATACGATTCTACACACTTCTAACATGCAGTCTAATAATATTAGTCATTTTTTCTGTCACACACCCAGAACAGACATTCGCTGTGTTGTCCGTGATGACTCCTAAGTCTTCCTCTTTCCCAGGAGATTACTACTGCATTCAGAACCCATTCATATGAAAGAATGGTTTAAAGTGTATTTCCATGTTCTTCTGTTGTTAGTTTCTTTAAAAAAAGAAAAGAAACAAATAAACCAGCAGCTCAGCAGAAGTTTAAAGAAGTAAACATTTTACAAGTTACCATGCAGTGTGGAGAATTGGTGACCATCTCTCAAAGCGCCTTTTGATTCCCCAAATGCTGATGGGAAATATTCTGGAGGCACAAATAGACTGCAGATGTTAGAGAATACATCTTAGAATTCTGCTGAACATATTACCCTACTGGGAGGGTTTTGAGTCTCCGGGGACATTCCTTTGAGAGCCCAGCTGATTGTCTCATATTGAAACAACATGTCCGAGATACATTCCAAGTAAAAGAAAATAGAACAGGGGTACTCTGACCAAATATAAATCACGGGGCTAAAGGGCAGTTTATCTTCCTTCTTTCTACCATTCCTTTTCTCCCCCAATGAATAATCCCCCCAGGGAAACAGACCACTGGGTAAATGACTGCCAAACATGATGACTCAGACACTAGGCACTGTCCCCAAGTGCTTCACAGATGGTGTCTGGATGGGAAACCCAGAGCTTTCGGCACCATAAGCTTTGTACCTTTTATTTTTCTCTTTTTTTTTTTTTTTAAATTCACTGCAGCATTGCTTCTGATCTCATGTCAAGCCCTTACAGCACTGTTGCCCCCCACAATGAGTTCTGATCCTGACCTTACAACAACCAATGTCATTGGCACATAAAAAAGATAGGGGAGAAATCCTAGCGGACCTAGGGGGGTGGGAAAAACAAAGCTAAAATAAACACATTACTTAAGAGATTATCTTGCGTCTAATTGGAAAAAAAAAAGACAAAAATCCTTGCATATATTTAAAAGGAAAAGAGCCTGCTGTAAAAGAGAGGCACGCTGTGAAGTACAGTACATCAGCACAATTGCATAAGAGTAGATACCATGAAGGAAAATGTTCTCTGTACAGTTGTTGTTGGTCTGCTGCTTTTTGTTGAAATCTGTTTGTTTCAGTAAAATCCTGTTCCTTTCAGCTTGCTTTATGTTCCTCAAAGCCAGGACATCCTGGGACGCACATCTGGACATGGGCAAGCTGGAAAGCGATGGCACATTTCTGTGCTGCTCCAGTGCTGTATGTCCACACTAGACATGGGAAAAGTCCTCTGTGGGGAAAAAAAAAAGAAAAAAAAAAACCAGCTATTTTTCCTGCCATGAAGGGAAGCTCAAGAAAAGCCCTCTAAAGGCTTGCAGATTATGCACAATGAATCAAGCTATCACAACCCTAAACAAAACACATCATGGGAAATGTGAACTAGCCCTCTCTCCCTCTCTCACACGCACACGGACACTCACACACACGCAAACCCAGCTGCAAAGGATAAAAAAGGAGCAATTGCACTTTGAGAAGAACCAGGTCCAGCACATACTTTCTTCTTCCTCTCCTTTTGTTTTCAAGGTTTACCACCAGTATCACCCATAAGAAACCACAGAATTGTTTACTCCAACTGGAGAGGAAAAATACCTAGGTATTTCATCAGGTCTCAGAGGTTATGTAGCAATTCATTGAACTTCTCCAATTTAGGCGAATTCAGCGGAGTAGTAATTCCACTTAAATCAATGGAGTTACTTGAGCATGTGTATAAAAGAGAGGAAATGTAGACTTTTCCTTCCAGATTCAAAGCAAAAATGCCCAGCAACTCTCAGGCCAGCTGATTTCTCTGTTATTTAAGCAGGAGCCTCTGATAAAAGTTGATAGCACTACGCAGAGCCGATCTCCCTGAGCCCTGGGTTTTGTGAGCTGCACGAACTCTTGCAGCGCTTTGCCTGGTAGACCAAGCCAGGGTCACAGACACTGACCACCACAGAGTTCCTCACTTGGACACAGCCACTTCAGAGACATTACACCTGGAAACAGACACTTCTTAACAGCCGGTTGGTGAACTGCTGAAGATCCAGTGGCATAAACCAGCAGAAAACTAGCCAGGTTTCTAAAATGTGCCTGGCAGGCAGTTTTCAAACCCTGCCTGGTTTTGGAAGCAACTTTGTCAAAATTGGACCCTCTCCACAAAGTGCTTTGATGTTGATGAATCGGTAAATTCCAACAAAAACTTGTTTAGTCAGAATTTTTCTGACCAGCTCTACTTCCTCCTTCTGCCAAGACTATTTACTAATTCTCAAAGCTTCTGTGTGGCTCTAGGCGAAGGTTTTCTGCCAGGACCATCATGGCTGTAGACCCCTGTGCTCAGGGCTCTGCAGGCAGAGCTGAACACAGGCACTCGGCCACGGAGGTTCTCCCCCTTCACATCCCCATGGAGAGCAGCACAGCTCTCGGCCTCTCTCTGCAGCCATAGCACAGCTCCATCCAGACCTCTGGACCTCAGGAGGCTTTGTCACGGTGACTAAAGTACCATTACCCCCATGCTACAGCCAGACAAATAAAGCACAGAGAAATAACCAGTCCAGGAGTGTCACGGCAGCATTGAAAGTAAACTCCCACTCCTGATGCCTAGCCCTGTATTGAGTCCAACATCTATTTAGACATTTAGATTCACAGCTACTGCTGTGAACTCGAAGTCCAGTGTGCATGTGGGTGAGCCTGCACATGGAAATGGGGAGGGAGGTTGGGAGAGAATAGACCAAGAGTATATTAAACCGTTTCCATCCCGGGCTTGCAAAAACAATGCACTGCGCTGAGCGAGGTGTTATTGTCTGCTTTTAAGCATGCCCTCCCTTTCAAGTTTGTCTTTCTTAATAAAGTATCTGAGGTCATGCTATTGTCATTAGAGCTTGGCGGGTGCTCCGCAGCTGTCCCCGTGGCAGCAGGAGCGTGCCTGGTGCCAGTCCCCTTTGTCACGACAGCCGCAGCAATGTAAGGAGAAGGGCCTTGCAGGATGCAGGACAATACTGGGAAGGAAAAGGAGGGAATCCTCGACCTTGGGCCAGGGCCTGGTGGCAGACTATTGAACCCTGCGCGTCTCGACAAACCACAAGGAGTAAAAATTCTTGGAAGCTGCAAAGGTTGCAAGTGAAAACAAAAGATTCTATCGTGTAGGAAATAGAACAAAACACAGAGAAATTTGTTTTGTTTTAAGAGATAAAATAAGCAAATAGCACTCTGCGAGGGTCAGGAGCACTGCGCCCTGCGAGCAGCACTCACGGCAGGCAGGAGGGCAGAAAAGCTGGAGTGAGCGGGGCAGCAGGTAGGGAAGTGCTCCGTACCTTCCCAAATCTTGCACTGTGGGCAAGGGACTCCCTCATGAATAAAAAAGGACATTGACGGTCTCTAACAGAATCTCAAACATAAAATCACCTATCCAGACAAAATCCTGATGATGTAATACAATCAAATAATTGCCTTTTGAGCCCACAGCCAATGCAACAGATAGAAGCAAATGAATCAGCGCTACTGAGCTTTACTGGTCAGGCGATTGGAAAAGCCCAGTGTGGGATAACTAGCGCTGACTTCCTTACACTGCTGCTAAAGCAAGAGAAAAGCCTGCACCCGTAAGTGGCTGCAGGAACAGTCACTGCGGATGGTATTATTGGTCCACGCAGACTTGTTAATGTTTCACGTTTCACAGCTGACATGTTGAAGTATTTTGTCCCCTTTTTTAACTGTGTTTAGACCAGCAACACCCAGAAAAGTAGCCTTGATTAGGAGCTGCTTAGCTTTCCTGCTCGCTTCTGGTCTGAAGATCCACTCCAGCAATACCAGCAGTTGTTAGCCCACACCAGTAATCAGAGCCATGTCTTTTGCACCAGAGATCCCAGCGTACTCTGTATGCATGACTTTCACAACTTTGTGGGTGTTCCTTTAGGACAGGAAGCGAAGAAATAAATCACATCCCAGCAGACTTACCGGTGGAGCTCTGGGCTGGTGGGACGCTACCCAGGCTGCAATTTGGCTGGGAGAGCTGGGCCAGCACCCCTGTATTTTGAAAAATCCCGTGGTGTTTTGAATGACCACAAGTGGCCAGAATCTCAGCTTTATTCCTTATCCAAAAGAAAAACACCTTTTGGATCAGAAAAGCCCCGCAGTGGGTGAGCAGGACTCACAGTGCCACCTGCTGAAGCACCAGGACTGCTCAGGGCTGCAGCTGATGTCCCTCTGAGAAGCAGGGGAAGGTCTGGCTCCATGGCCATTGCAGCCAGCCTGATCTTAGCACCAACTTGCCCTGTCCAATTTCCTACATGTAAAAATCTCCCCTCGGGGAAAAAAAAAACACCAAACATCTTGACAGATGCAGGGGGGAGGCACAGGGTGCTGTGGCCCTGTGGGAAGGCAGCAAGGGATTGGGTTTTGTGACGTGAGGAAGATGCCCGCCTTTCAGCAAAGCTTTGTGTCACAGCAGTCTCCGTGCCAGCAGTCGGGCTAGTTATTACCCTGAGACAATACAACTTGTTCTTTTTCTTCCTCAGTCATTTCACAGCTTCCAGTCCCTGCTGGAGTCCCTCACTCCCCTCCTCTCCAAACTCTAGTCTGTGGATCCACTGAAAAAAGATGCTGGTAAAGCTCCCCCATACTTAAAAGGGGGGAGTTACTTGCAACAGACTAAAGATGCATCTTTTTACCAGCTCCTTTAGCTTTTTTCCTATCCCCTTCCTTGTCGTATGGCACTGCAAGTAGCTAAGACCTGAAAAAAAAGAGCATCTGATAGTAAGTGCCCCCTCTCCCGACAGTGTTGTGTAGTCAGTCACCAGCTCCTAGCAGCTCCTGCCCAGTAACAGCAGTAGGACCGATGAGTATATTCCCTGGCAGCAGGTGCATTATTCCCCCAAGCTATTTCCATCGTAACATGGACTGTCCCTCTCTAGCACGACACCGCTACCTGCAATGACACAAAGCATGCAAACAAGGGGAGAGCGTCCCTGGTGCACTCAGGAACAGAGAGGAATGACGCCAGGACGTGAATAGACAGGGCTGGTTTTGTCTAGGCGCGGGTATTATGAGCCTTTTGAGAGCGCGTGATAAAACCTCAAAAATGAGGCAGGAAGGTAAACAGGCAGTCTCTTCCCTGTGAGGGTAAGCAAAGCGCATGGATGATCTACACAATAGACTGGGGCAGGGAAAGGGGGGATCCAGCTGGTGGGCAACAGAGACAGTGCACAGTCTGAAACAATTTGGGGAATGAGAGTGTGGCACGGTTTTTTTGCAGGCCTGCCTACAGCAAAGAGGTTCACATGGTACAAACCAGGAGCCCTTCCCCTTGTACCCTGCTTAACCTTATTTATGCCTACCATCTTTTCCACTTTTTTTACATTACTAACAAAATGAAAAGAGAAAAAAAAAATCTGTTTCTCAGCTGCTCATAAACTCTTCTACAACCTTTCTGTAAAGAAAGAGAAGGGGGAAGGGACGAGCAAATGTGGCATTGACTCTGTGACTGTGGTTTTTGTTTCCATAAACCTTAGAGCACAAGAATGCATGAGATATTTACACAAATCTTTCCACAATTCCTGTGGCCTTTGGGAGCATTGCATTTGCATGACTTCACCACTGTGGCTGGTTTGTGCTTTCTCAGCAGCATTGCCTGCAACAGGAGCAATCCTGGCCATTCCCAGTAGTTCTCCCTCTCCCATCCTCACGTACGATCACACCAGTGCATGTTTAGTACAAGCTGTGTTAATGCAGGAGTTCCTGTCCTGCTTGTTGTCCAGTTTCCCAGGCATGGTACAGGAAGTTTCCCAAATCATCTCATAAATACAAAAAGAGAAAAACGTTATACTGAGAGAAAGGGTTAGTCATTTAGATCTTCAGGGAGCTATCAAGGGATATGAAGAGGATGCTTGTAAAGGTTACTGACATGAGGTAGAAGTTGATCAAATATATAAGGAAAACACAAAACATAGCTTTTGGATCAACAACTCACACCTACTTGCCCTGCATCACAGCATGGTGGGAGGCCAACTGCCATGGAGACAGTGGCTCCAAGTGAACAGGCTACTGAATAACAACTTGGCTGTTGGGGCTCCGTCCTCTGCTGCCCTAATCAAGACCTTCCAACAATCACTTTGGTCTGTCTATACCTCTTTTTCCTAATCTAATAAAGGAATGTTGCTCAACTTCTCCAAAATACTTTGAGTCAGTGCACAAAAGGCTCTGTGTTAGGACCAAGGCATCTTTTCACTGAATGGGAATATCAGGTCACTCAACTCACAGGCTGCCAGTTGGGGAAACAAAGCTACAATGTCTACACAACAAGGTGGTCTGGCTCATTCTCATTATTGCAGCCGTGACCATTTGGCTGTGGCAGCCCTGGTTTCTCCAGTGCTGGTAGAAGTCTTTAAAAGGGAGGTTGCATCCCAGGTGTTTGTTCTGGAGGATTTGAATCATCATAGAATAATAGAATGATTTGGGTTGGAAGGGAGCTTAAAGGTCATCTATTTCCAACCCATCTGCCATGGGCAGGGACACCTTCTACTAGACCAGGTTGCGCAAAGCCCCACCCAACCTGGCTTTGAACACTTCCAGGGATGGGGCATCTACAGCTTCTCTGGGCAACCTGTTCCAGTGCTCCACCACACTCATAGTGAAGTAATGCTCCCTTACATCTAATCTAAATCTCTCCTCTTTCAGTCTAAAAGCCATTACCCCTTGTCCTATCACTACATGCCCTTGTAAAAAGTCCCGCTCCAGCTTTCTTACAGGCTCCCCGGAAGGCTGCAATAAAGTTTCCCTGGAGCCTTCTCTTCTCCAGGCTGAACAACCCCAACTCTCTCAGCCTGTCCTCACAGCAGAAGTGTTCCAGCCCTCTGATTTGAGGGGGAAGGCTCGTGAAGGAGAGCACATGCCACAACACCTAAGTCTTCGGTCTGTTGCCACGGACTTTACAGGGCAGCCAGGTTGCTTGAAATTGCATTCAAAGCCGTGCCGCATCTCTCCTCCCCACTCTGGCAGAGCCCGTGGGAGATCCAGCCCAGAGGCAGAAGTAATACCAGATTCATTTGCAGGAGTTTAACACTTGATATCAGAAGCAGTGTGCAATGACATAAGGCAGAAGCATAACCACAGACGGCTTGTAAAAACTCAGCTTTGTCCCTCACAACGAATCCATAATTAAAACTGCAACTATAGCCCATTGTACTTATCCAGCAGGAGGACTCAATCCTGCTACCACTTGAGTCAGCAAGTTTCTCCATTTACAGTAATCCTTTACTTTGTCTTTCTTTTATTATTATTAAAACAATTTTAAACTCTTTAATGTCAGCCAAATGGTGTTTCAAATTATATTTTCCAGGAAAAAAAAAAGAGACAGTGGAGTGTTCAGCGGGGAACACTTAGTTATGTTATAGTTCAGCCCGAGACACTCTGGTGACTCTTAGCAAGTGTTGAAATTACAGGTTCATGACGTACACGGTGTTGAAACACCGTGTTACTGCAACACTTGGTCCAACACGAACTTGCCATTTCAACACTTCCTAGGTCTTTTGTAAAAGCCCACAACTGACCAGGACAAATGTAAATTCCCAAAAAGTCTAAAGCAACGTGCTGGACAATAGCACAGAAGGGAAAACCCATTTCATTTCCAGTGCTGCTACGCTTACACAGGATAATCATTCTCAAAGTATGTTTAATTTTTTAAAAACCTGTTATCCAGGACTAGCTATTCTCACAACAAGACACTGGTCTCAAGGCACAGCTGGTCTGATCTGGTATGCTAATACCTGTATTACTCCAGATTGTTAACTTCTTCCATGGTGTCACAAAAATCCAACAGGAAAGTACCTGCCTCAGCCTAAGCAAAGAATATTCACCAGCAACCTCCAAAATGTGCTGTCCTGGAGCTTAGCAGAGACCATAATAACAAAATGTTAAACGCAGGGACAAAACCTTCTCGACCAAAGGGAAGCTGCAATTTAAAAACACAGCAAAATTTGATATTTAAAAATACACCACGGCATTATTTCAAAATACCATTTGTTATACAAGCAGGAGGCAGTGGAGCAGGGAAGGATCATAGCTCACACGGTGTTTGTTTTGAAGATGAGGAGAGTACAGGATTTGTGCTCGACCTCTTCACAGGTTACACTTAGCTCATTCGGTTTCATTTACAAAAGAAACGAGTTTTCACTCAGGGGAGCTGCTGAGAAACAGCTTAATGCCCCAGCTCCTGTAAGCAGCTCACATCAGGAGAGTCCTACACCTGAAGCCAGCAGAGATGCAGCCACCTGGAGCACTTGGCAGGACGGAGACACTGAGCAGACGGGGAATGGTCCACGTGTGCCACCGCTCAAGGACAGGGAACGTAAAACAAACCCTCTGGCTGAGAGCCCGCACGAAGCCAGGTCTCGCTTGGGGGTGAAGTGGGACTGTCAGGACATTGGTCTGCTGAAAGAATCCCACCAGCAGCATAAAATCTTTTCAGCGCTTGTGCAAAGCACCCTCCAATAACAGAGATGAAATGGGAGTTTCAACAATACGTTTCCTTTTGTTTATCTGGCTCCGTTCTGAATATTTAATGCTAACTTTAGTACCTGGGCGGTTGGGAAGGGGTAAAACAGCATAAACACGTTGTGTGTATCGGGCTGTAAACGTATAGCCCCCTACATACCAACTTGGGTTTCTCGGCATCAGTCAAAGCTGGAGTAGCCGCAGAAACAGCAGTTTTGGTGTTACATACAGCAACAGCTCTCATTTATTTTTGGAGAACATAATTTCTTAAGATAGCAGAGTGCTTACTTGGAAAATCATGATAAATTACAATAGTCTCGTTTCTCTGCGACTTCTTACAGAAGCTGCTGCTTTTTTTTTTTTTTTTTTTCCCCAAAAGGAAGCCAACCTTTAAACCAAGCTAATTGTTTTTTTTGTGAGTGGGTGGGGGTTTTTAGTGAAGGATCTTCCTGTGTGTTTTTTTTTTGTTTGGACAGTTGGAGTGTGCTGCATACTAGGAAGAAGGTACTTATGATAGGATTTATTTGTAGCTGTGAGCCAAAACACATATTGCCTTAGACGAGATTCAGTATTATCACAAAGAACCATGCTGACTGGGGTTTAATGAAATTGGACCTGGGTGTCAGATTTTAGCTTGGTAAAGTTAGCAGCTGGGATGAATTGGACCAGAAATGTGCTGTGTAACAAGATTTCACTGGAATCCTTGTTAAAAAAAAAAAAAAAGTATGTGGAATATGTCACGCTAAGAGTTGACAGTGTAGCTGCAACACCAAACATTAAATAAATAAATTCCATACGTAACACAGGCACAGAAAAACTTTTCAGGAAAGCGCCTCGGAGCTGCACAGCCTCGCGTCCATAAATCTCCATTAAATCAGTTTGAGTGGGGCGAGTGTTAGGAGACAGAGCTGCCAGAAATAGCTCTTTTCCTGCAAGATGTAGA
>NW_010421715.1:6836-30070 GCF_000710305.1 Buceros rhinoceros silvestris | reverse complement strand
CAGGGGAGGGGTGGGGGGGAAGCGAGGCAAAGGAGTTGAGCTGGAGGAGGCGGGGGAGCTGTGAAAGGCATCTCATAAAAGTCCCATTTGTTGGAAGGCTGCAGGAAGTGGAGGCAGCTTTGGCACACGTGTCCATGGTGCTAAATTAACTGTTAACACAAATAATCAAAGTGCAAGGCCCATCAAGCCGCTGGCGCCAGCAAAATGAGGGAGCGGCCAGGTCAGCGCTGCCTCTCGAGTGAGCCGGCTAGCAGGTGGAGACCAACCAGGGACTCGACAGGATGGAAGTGCTTACAGAACACACTGACCCACTGACAGAGGAAAACACCGCCGCACTCCTGCTTTCCAGCTATTGTGTGCAGAGCGCCCTGTGCGTGTATTTTTATTTGGCATTTATTTATTATATGTCATTTTTTTTCCCCCAATTTTATTTGAATTCTTTCTTTTAAAACTTTTTTCAGCAAGTCACTGCAGTTGAGAGCTTAGACACCCCAGGGTGAACGGGGTGAATTCCTTTATTTGGAGGCATTGACGGAGGAACAGTTGGAGCAGGAAGAAGGAAGAGTTATCAGGAGCAAAAGCTGCCCTCCAGCACTACCCTTCAGAAGACAAAACACTGTTCTTCAGAAAGAGATGCCGAAAAGCAAAGTGGCAGGGCTATTTCTACCTGCTTTTCTCCCTCCCTTATAAAGAGCCCATCGCCCCATTCTGTACCACTATAAGCCCATTCGGTACCATACCCCACTCTGTTGAACTATGATGCAGATACTGCGGTAGGTTCTCAGCAAAGCAGCCACCCCAGCAGTGAAGCACAAGAAAACCACTGCAGCCCACCCTGCTCTGGGCAGAGAGGAGGCAGACAGGGTGCTGGTACTCACACCCAATGAGTAGGAATACCATTGTAAGCAAGCAGAACTGCTCCTACCACCAAAGTTAGACATGCTAAGGTTCACTGAATGTCTCAAAGAATCTCACTGTATTGTCCTCTGGAAATAGAAGTTGCTCCAGTTATCCCCCTGCTCTTGGTGTGACAGCTCGGTGGAAAGGCTGCCTGGTGAGTGGCTTCCACCACACCAAAAGAGTTGGAGACCTGTGCTGGATTCATTGCCTGTTCCACTCAGCCTCCTGACACAAGACAGTTGTAAACCCACTTTAACTGCCCAGTAAAGCCGGGTTTACAATTACTTTGAGTGACCGAAGCACTGCAAAGCAATCCCAGTGCAATGGTGACTCGGGCCCTGGAATTACCAGGATCTTTCTCCTCCTTGCCCAGGTACAATCCATACAGCTAGATGCTATAATGAATCACATGTATCTCATATACATGTGCTACGTACATACATATTTACATCACACACTTGGGTTTACATGAATTCTCTGCAGATACAGCTGCACACGCATGTACTCACAAAAAAGCTCACTTGCAGTTATAAGGTGTTACAACCTAGAGCACGTATCACTGCTTAGCGTAAAATGTGCTCCAAAAAACACAACCCATGAATGAACACTCATCTTGAATCAAAGTACTTCTAATTACTTATACTATGTAATGAGAAATACAATATCAAAAGGTATCATTTCAGTGAGCATACACATTGTCAGAGCATCTAAACCTTAGATATGCCTTTAATTCATAATTGAAAGGATTAAAATCTCATGTATCTTTTAAAAATTCTTGGTAAATTTATCTCAGCCAATATAGGAAAATGCCCAATAAAAATATGGAGGGAGTGGGTCTATATTCTTGTCACAGGGCATAGTCTTTGCTTTTAGTGAAGAAGTTACTAATAACTAAAATTACAAACAAAATCATATAAGCATGGCAGTAATATTCATCCACCTCCTAGAAACCATGCTTTAGTGAGGTTTAAATTTATTAAAATTCTGTGTAATCTTGCCTATATTCTACTGGCCACTCTGACATCTATCAGATATGAAGCCTGTTCTGATCCACAGTTCGAGCAGTGTTTTAGACCAGCACCTTTACTATAGAAGAACATCCTCAGCTAACTCTGTGCGGCTGAACTGAACCGTAGCCAACTGTGTGATCTGTACAAAGAACATTCAGAAACTTTAGCAGCAGACATCTGATGTGATCCAAGCAGCAGGTATAAAGATAATTTGCTCATAAGTCAGTTAGATTTGTGTAGGCCTTTTGCAGGACAGGAAAACATAAGATCTCTCAGGAAAAGAAATGGTGAGACAGACAGACAGAAAAACAGAGACCGAGAAAGAAACAAAGAGAGAGAAAATAATACTGTCATAGGCTAAAATTACTTGTTATTACCCTTTGCCCCCTTCTTGATAAGGGTTAAACAACTTCACTGAAACCTTCCATGTGTAAAAGTCAATTTGACACAGACAGAAGATTTCTACAAGGGGAATGGGCAAAGTTACAAAAAACTGAGAGCTGTGACTTATGCTAGAGGTTAGGTGGCCCCTGTTATACACCTCACTATCAGGTTTACCCCTATGGACACCTTATTGACCCCCTTAAAGATCATTGTATGGGAGTGAGTGTGTGCATGTGTCAGAGATGGCAAGTGCTATCCTGGCTACCAAATTGAGGGAAAAGTTTATAACTACTCTGAAAAATGGAAGCCAAGCACTTCCTGAGCAGGCAGGAAAAGACTAGAGAATCTTTGTTAATTGAATAAGAAAATTAAAAGAAAAGCCCATTAAACAAAATGTATAATTAAGAGACCCTTTTCTGACCCTGAGGCAGCAGGGAAAGCTTTCTCAGAGAAAGAATGTCATAGTTACAGTTTGATAAAAACTATTGAAGATACAAAGAAATGAAGTCAGAAAAACAAAGTTCCAGACATATAAAGATGAGATTGCTCCAAACACATCAAGATTGAGTAAGAGCTAACTTGGCTCCTCTCCTACAACTAATAAATCCAGCCAAAATTTGTTATTAGAGTTTTCAGAGTATATTATAGTTAGCACTAGCTGTGCAGTGTGTAGCATAGCCAGTGAAATGGCCATTCCTTTTCCAATATGCTTGTTTGAAAAGACACCACAGCCTTGGCTCTGCTCTTCCCTGAGCCCAAACCTCAGGACAGGGCTCTCCACAGCACTTGTCTCCATTCTGTGCCTCCTGCTGCTTGTGGGACCTGCTGAAGTGCAGCTCTGTTTCATTTTGGACTGGGGTTTCCTTCCAAAGAATACTCTGGCATGAGAAGAGCAGTCCAACAAGAATCTGAGCTGAACTCCTGTGAGAAAAGATGGGTATGGGGGCAAGCAGATTTCCTGCTACATGATGCAATGTATAAAACTCTGACCCCTGTGATATAAGAACTCCTGTGATATAAGAACCGGTGTGATATAAGAACAACCCCTCCAGCCTCCTTTACATATTTATATTTCTGAATTGTTTGTCCTTCCAACTGACAGGAAGGGATTTCTCTTCCCCAGTGCTCAAAGCAAAGACAACAAAAGCCTCACTTCTGCGTGAGAGAGGAGGAACAAAAATTCCTGCTTCTCTTTATGAGGACAAAATAATTTAGGAGACTGCTATTGATCCAGGCCAGGAAGAAAACCAATCGCTTCTTAACACATGGGAAAGAATGTCTCCCAGCCTGAAAGAAAAAAGGTCAGGTAAAAGGGGAAATCCAGCCCGGGCCTATTTGGGAAGCCTTGCCCTGGGGTTCAGGGGGTTTTTTATTAACTAACATCTAAGCATCAGTAACTCTGCTCCAACATCTGTACGTGAAAATCACAGAAATTCTCATTCCACCCATTTTTTCTGTACTTGGTAAGACTCAAAATATCCAGAATAGGAAATATCAATGCAGCAAGACATCCAAAGCTGTAACAAACAAGGAAGAAAGAAGCAGTAAGGGTTTAGCAGAGACAAAGAAGTGGGTGGGAAGACACAGATAAAGTATTCTGTGCAAACGTATGTTCTTCCCACTCCCTGTCATTTGTTTAAATCATTTCTGTGGATCATTTACAAGCTCAGTTCTAAATTCTCAAGAACCTAGAGCTGTATCTGGAGAATGCGCAGTGTTACATGGCCAGTATATTTGGGAACTATCTGTGATTTGGCCCTTTCTTCTACACAAGGAAAGAATGCCCAGTCTGTGCGAGAAGAGAGTCACGAGTCCCATATGACACCAGCACTGTGCAATGCCCATCCCTAATTAAAGCTCTTACACATGATGGCTGGCAGCCAGGTTCCTGAAGCACAGGGGTGCACACACTGCAGAATCAGTGAGTACAATTTGCGATGGGGGCCATCTACCAACACTCTCCCCTAAGTACAAAAAAAAAAAAAAAAAAGGGGGGGGGTTTTCTGCTGCTTATTTCTGTGTTTATGTTCATTCAGTCGTTCTCCCCACAGGGTTTTCACTATATGCTTGGAGACACCAAAAAAAAAGGTGGTGGTTTTCTGCTGCTTATTTCTGTGTTTATGTTCATTCAGTCGTTCTCCCCACAGGGTTTTCACTATATGCTTGGAGACACCAGTGGCCTCCCAAATACCGTGCGTGTTAAAATTGGACCTTCTCAGACTTATATTAAAACCTTTCACTCTACTCATCTAAACAAATACCAGTTTATACAACACAACATCTAATACAAAGTGATTTACAGGTGTTGTTCCATGCAAATTTTTTACCAGCCTTATTCCGACACAGTGTCATGCACCATCACTAGCTCAGAGCCTGCAGGCAGCAGTCACACCAGTGCTGGATGGCACCAAAGCAAACCAGCCCTGCGTCCTTCCCCCAGCTCCAGGAGAACCACTGGTCCCAGCTGTAGAGCTATTCAAAAGCTTTCATGTGTCAAACTAGCCCATCTGATACTGGTTCAGGGATGTCTACACAGCTTCACGTTATCGAGATACACGCTTTTGTACCTCTGCCCTTTCTTACAGAGATGATTGCTCATAAATGGTAAGCTCCGTGGGTAGAATCAAATTGTCAGATAATAAATCTAAGAGCATCAAGAGGTCTGACAGCAAGCCTCCATCTATGCAACTCGCATCCATGTGGTAACATGATAAGCATGTATCTCATTTCTGCAAGTTAATATAAAGCTCATTTGTCCAATTTAGCTTTCTCGCAGCAAAGATGAAATGACACTGGGACACCTGTACAGTTCCAGAGCTGGAGGCACAGAGCAGTTAGAACCTGTCACTGACAGAGAGAGGCAAAAGCCCAAGTGAGATACTAGGAAGGCAGCTCCTGTTCTAGGACAGACACGGATGCACCCCAGGGCACAATCACTTAAGTTCTCACTTCCTTCTGGTCCTGCCAGGCTGTGAAATGCATTTCCCAGCAGCCTTCCAAAGGCTTGAAAATTGTTTGTATTTGACCCACAGCATTTAATGAACATGCAGGAAAACACAGCAGAATGGATTTGGTGAAGAAAGCTTTCCCATTGTTCTGAAAGGGGTTAAAAAACACTAGCTACAGCTTTTGAAGTATTTACTATTCCCAGTTCAGCCCCATATCAGCACACAGACTTTGACTTCTTGTATCCTCAGCAGAAGTCCAAGAAAAAACTGGTCACTGAGAATGGTCACTAAGACATTGTTTTTTAGAGGACTGGGTGACCTGGCTATTCCTATGGGATTTCAGAAAGGCTGACTGCAAACTGCCATTCATTTCCACCTCTGAAAGAGGCAGTTCTCAAACTACTGCCAAGCAAACCCAAGAACTCCCTGTTTCATGGGTGTCCACCTACGGCAACCTAATAGAGTTTTCTGCCTTTAGTTTCCAGGCTATGTGTGAACCTAGACTCACACAACAGACAGTACTTAATGTTGCCCAAGTGGCTTTAAGTAATCCTTTCATTTTCAGTCACCATCAATCAATGAAAAGAAAGAAGAGGCTGCCTGAACTAACACTTTCTCAGTTTGTTCTATCATGAACTGGTTTTTCTCAATGGAGTTATGCACAAGGCAGTAAAGACAGCTATGCCAGGAGAGGAGGGAGGGGAAGGAAAGAGTCTTTTTACTCCTGAGGGCTTTTCCCTCTTTCCTCATAGTTTTCTGCATGATATAGCTCCTCTTTTCATTGCCCAGAAGGGAATCCCAGAGGCCAGAGGCAAATCTTCCCTTTGGTCTTAGAGCTTTCATGAGAGATTCTTCTTTTAAGAAGAGGTTATTAGTTGTTTGCTCTTGAGCATTATATCATCACCACTACAGCAAAGCTGGTCTCATTCTAAATTTCGTTTATTCTTTGGCATGCATGAGGTGTCTTGGGTTACACATCCCTTTATGCACCAAAGTCAATTAAAATCTTTCCATTGGCTCCAATGGTGCCAGATGAAATGTTGTGAAGGTGCTGAAAAAATGATCTCTTTTGGGCTTTATTCTGTTTCCACTGGTAAAATTCCCTCTGGCTTTGACAGGAGTTTCTTTAAGTCCACTGATTTAAACAGCTTTTCAGAAACCATGAAACTACTCAGTTATCACATAAGCTTCCGCTCCATAAGGAATGCTCATAGACCTGGAAGTCTGTTTATGTTGTTCCTTGTTATTACAAGTTATCATTTAAAAATGTCTCGGCTACTGTTTATACTATAGTTCATAGAAGTTACTGTAGAAATAGCAAAATACAGCATTAGAAGAGATAACCAGTTAGCAACAGTATCTAGATGAATTTTTAAAACTTTATAGCATTTCCAAGTTCTTGATAAATAATGGAACATTGCTGATCCTGATCAGAAATTTCCCCAGTGAGGGCTTGTACCTATCTATTACCTTATACAGCCATTTTCAGCCCTGTTTTTATCTAAATTTCAGTTTTGGAAAGCATAACCCAGCCTCATCTCAAGGCTTCGTATGGCAAGGAAAATATTCCTTTGATGCTTTTCCAGTTTTGCAATAACACTGATGTGCAGGAAAAGATTCATTATTCAGAAAGACTCTGTAGTAGCCATATGCGTGGATTAAACATCATTTTTATCATTTGTCATTTTTTCAGTAAGTTTTGTTTAATAAATTAAGACATTTAATCATTGCTCACAAAATCAGTCTTCCATATTACTTCCGGTCTGCCTGGAAGGTGCTTTCTCTTCATTTTGGTTTTTTTGTTGTTGCTGTTGTGCCTAAAGGGTTATTTTTCCCAACCCAAAATAGTTTGTGTTATCGTGTACTAATTTCAACAAGTTCAAGAAATCCCAACCAAAAAACTCTTAACGTTCAAAGAAGAAAAAGGGCACCTTTTATCTTATCTGTTCCACACATACTTTTAATTCTGCGTCTGACATCATTGCTGGCAAAACCTTCATAGTTACCAGAGAACTAACAAGTTCACTACGGTAATGAGCTTCAAAAAGTAAACTTACAGAACCTGTATTTTCAGATGTCAGCATTGAAGAGTTTGAAAATGCAGAGCGTTACCTGATATTGCTCAGAAAATCGACTTTCACTTTTCCACCCCCCCATTGCTTTACCATCTCTGTTGGCTCTGGAGAAGCGCAAGAACTCCAACACAACCATCCAGGTTTACTTTGCAAAGAGACCTGAACAGAGTAAAAAACAACCTGGCCGATTTCAAATTCTATCGAGCTTGCCCTGTACACTCGATAAAACTAGCTAACCCTCCTTTCTGCCACCATGACCGTCTCCAGGACTGGAGGTTCCCATAGTTCAATACTTTAATTCATAGTGACCAAGGGAATAGAAATGAAATGTAGACTTTTACACAAATATTCCAACAGCTACTTTAAGATGTTTTACACATCTCTAGCTTCACCACTTGCACCAGAGCAGGGTCTACCCATGCCAGTTAATTACTTGCATAGATTGTTCATATTTATTAATTTTAGCAGTGAATGTCAAGTATCGATGCCTGATATTTGTGAATAAGTATTTCCACAGAGAAGGAGCTTGCCATACCTTTGAATTTTCTTCTCAAGGTTATCAGGATGAGGTCATTAAGGGAAATCTGTCTCTTGTTATGCAGAGTGCTCCCATCTGCTTTCTCTGCTTGTGCACAGTGTTCCTCTTCTTACACAGGTAATGCACGCTGCAGGAGCCAACTGTGTGTTCACTTCCCAGCAGATGTTTGGCCAAAATTTTCAAATGTGAGCACCTGCCATTAGAGAAACAAACAAACAATTCATTTTCTACACACGTACTTTAGTGCTGGGATCACTGGAGCTGCCAGCGAGCAATCACAAGGTTATACTTTTGTTTTGCTATTCCTTGAGCTGCAAGACAAGCCTGTGCTCTTCTCTACCCAGGGCTAAGGCAAAGCTGAAACACTCCCACAAGGGCCAGCAAAGGCAGGATTAACAGCAGCCTCCGGGGCAACGGAGATGGCATTGCAGCAGAGCAGCAGGTGTTCAGCTCTTCCTCTCCTACTCCACCATAAAAGAGCAGCTTCTGCCTTTATTAATTTTTTTCTGAGTTAGTCATGCTTCGCCTTGACTTCTTGTTTGTTTGTTTTAAGGAAAAATAAGGCAACAGCCTCGTCAGGGCTTCAAATACTGCCATTATATGCCACAAGTGGGAAGGAACTGGGGAGGAGGGGAGGTGAGAGGGCTGGGAACAGGAGGGAGAAGCAGGATGGTTGCCGCAGGGCCCCTCAAGGCCATTGCACAAGCTCTTCTGCTCTCTCTAAGCACCATGACCTTCTCTGGGTATTAAATGCTGTTTTGTTTTCTTCGAGCTAGGATGATTCCTGCCATGTATTTGATATTAGAATCTCTCTCTAGTGGTTTGCAAGTATTTGATCCCCTAGGGCTTGTGATGCTGGATCCACTAATGATTCACACAATGGCATTAATGTCATTCATGGATGAAACCACATTTCCTTACCCTACAGGGTGAGAGCAAGATGGGAAGACTGTGGCTAACATTAGGAAGGGACTGGGTGGGAAATAAAAGTTGAAGTATTCAGGTCAAAAGACAGTGGGTGGCTAAACAAAAATCCGTGATTTCTGATCATTTTGGAGGTGGGTGAACAATAGTGATTTCACCCTCGAACGCCTGAGGACCCAGCACTAAAAAAATAGACAATAAGTGGCCCCCCAAGTGAGCAATTTAAAACCCTTCTCTTTGAAAACAGTTCTTGAAAACGAGTTGGCAGAACAGTTAGATCTCCCCACAGCAATGCATCATGAGATCACGTACAAGGAAACAGCAGAAGTATCAAAGCGTGCTTTACTAGAACGTGCCCTTAGTTGTTCTGCTCTCTTAAGCCAGGCAGCCCAGACTAGCGCCCAACAGCAAAGGCTGCATGAGGAGCTGGGTAGACACTGCCAGCTAAAGGGTGGCTCAAATCCTTCTTGGCTTTGAGTAGGAAATGGAGCTTTTAATTTTTAATTATTTTACATGATCACAGCAGACTGAAAGTAGGAACTTGCATTTAATTGCTTATGTGCATGCAAATTTTGAAGGAACATTTCACACGCTCATTTCCAGGGGAGCTTCCACCAATAAATAGTATAAGGAAGGTGAGAAATAACGCAGGAATGTAGGAAACAAGAACTTCCAGCAGGACAGAGGGAATGAGCCAGCTGATTGAGGCTGGTATGCAGCAACGCTTTTACCCAAAACAGGAAAAAAATGGTTGAAACAAAAGCAAAAGGCAAAAAAGAAAAGGTCCCTGAAGAAGCGTATCAGAATTATCTGCCTCTGGGGGGATGCTAAGAGCACCAGAGCGATCAGCTCAGAGAATCATGACAGAGAAATTTCCAGCAGAAAGGTCTGTTCCAAGGCTGGGATAGTCTAGGTGACTCAGAGGGCCTTCCCAGCTCCAGGGTGGAGGGGCAAGATTTCCAGTGCCAGACGAGAAACAACACTTGGATCCGATACCAGCCTAACAACCAAGGTGCACTTCTTGTAATCTCGAAACATCCAGACTGAGAAAAAAATACATTGTTCCCTGGTTAACAAAACACAGTAACTGTCAGAAAGGGGGCTTGCTTCTTGATTTACGGATATAACTTATACGCAGGAGAGTCTCCGCTCCAGCTTCAGTTTTGTGGGTGCCAATCCTACCTTTTAAGGATTTGATCTCAGAGACTGCTACTCCTCTGAGCCATGCCACTGATGTAATTTCCCAGCGCAGTCCCCTTACACCCACAAATCAGGTGCTGAAATCCCTTTGCGGGACAGTGAAAACGCTGCCATAACTAACTGCCAATGCAGAATTATTCCTGAAAACGAGAGAGACGGGTCAAAACCCCTTTGAAAAAACAAGTCTTGGTGGCTATGAAGAAAAGGATTATATTATGCTTAGCTAGTGCGTGGGTGTAGAGAACAAGGGACAGAGACAGTCTTCCTCGGTACGCCCTCCCCGCAGCCCCTTGCGAGGCAGAATATATAGGCAACATGTCAACCTCAAATCCACAAACAGATCGGGATACGCGGGAGGAGAGACCGATTTCTTGGTTTTTAATAAA
This sequence comes from Buceros rhinoceros silvestris, assembly GCF_000710305.1. Lineage (NCBI taxonomy): Eukaryota > Metazoa > Chordata > Aves > Bucerotiformes > Bucerotidae > Buceros > Buceros rhinoceros. The sequence goes on along the minus strand of NW_010421715.1, from coordinate 19,705 downwards.
AGGCAGGATTAGGAAAAGACGTAGGTGGGGAAGGTGTAAAACAAGCAGGCAGGCAGTCCTTACTCAGCTGCCCTCTTACACTCATTGCTCTGAAAAGTGGACAAGCCTTAGGAAGAAATAAGACACATGGCTGTGGGTAAAGGGGGGAGGAATTAGAAACTGTAATTCAATCTAATATTTGAGGCTTGGCAAATGCACCTATGGGATTTCATGAAAACCCCCGAATCTTTTTCATTTTGGAGCAATTAACCAGATCCCAGCATCGCTGGCTCCAGTGAGCCGCTTAGCTCTCTGTTTTATTACCCATTTCCTTTCCCCCTCGCCAGCGCTAGCTCCCATCCTCGCACTTGGGGAAAAAAAAAAAAAAAAAGGAGGGGGGGGAAACCCCACACTGTTACAATGCCACAAAGGGGCCACCACAAACAAGTGCCAGCCAGTGCATTTCAGAGCAAACACAGAACACACATAAATGAGGCTCACATTTGGATTAAAACGCTGTTGTGTTCAGGCATTTATGTGTGGCATAATTAAAAACATCCAGCCGTAATTTAATAGTTCCCACCAAGCACAGACATAAAGTCTAGCAATTTTTTCCCTCTGCATATTTAACCCTTAGAGACAGAAGGAAGAGGAGGCGGGGAGGCAGGGGGAGGGAGCAGGAAGCCAGGGAGAGACAGAGGTCTTTTGAACACATTTTTTTTCCCTTTCCTTTGTGTTACTCGAGTTTGCCTTTTTACCTTCTCTGATCTTTTGCTTCTACAAAGAGAAAGCAAGTATCTTCGGGATTCTTCAGGAATCACATTCAGATGGCATTTCTGTAGCTCAGCACCAGGACGGCCGGGTGCGAGATCCTCAGTTCGCAGAGGATAACATCTGTAGCTGGATGCACTGATTCACAGTTTGTGGAGGTGCCAGATTTTTCAGGCTTAAAAATCCGCTACTAAAACGACAGACTAATTTCACCACCATTACTCACCCTGGGTACAGCCCTCCTATTCAGAGCGGCCCTTCTAAATCAAAGGCAGCAGTGACAGGACTAAGTACACTGTAAGACAGGAAGGATAAACCAGCGTTTGCAGCACTAGCTAAGCATCTGTGACACCAGGGTGGGTTCAAGTCCCTGCTCTGCCATGTCACTGATTTTCAGAAAAGCATCTGTAGGGGAATTTTGGCTGGCTACCTAGCTATGAGAGTGAGGGACCTGAGTAAGGTCCCATCTATACCACTGGGAACCTGAACATTTTAATTTTTTTTTGCCTCTCCCCATGTCGCAGAATCATAGTTTTGGTTGGAAGAAACCTTTGGCTGGAAGAACATCAAGTTCAACTATTAACCCAGCACTGCCAAGTCACCACTAAACCATGTTCCTCAGCACCACATCTACATGTCGTCTAAACACCTCCAGGGATGGGGACTCCACCACTGCCCTGGGCAGCCTGTTCCAATGCTTCACAACCCTTTCGGGAAATTTTTCCTAATGTCCCATCTAAAACTCTCCTGGCACAACTTGAGGCCACCTCCTCTCATCCTATCACTTGTTACTTGGGAGAAGAGACCGACCCCCACCTCACTACAACCTCCTTTCAGGAAGCTGTAAAGAGTGAGAAGGTCTCCCCTCAGCCTCCTTTTCTCCAGGCTAAACAAACCCAGTTCCCTCATAAGCCCCTTCACCAGCTTCATTGCTCTTCACTGAACGTGCTCCAGCACTTCAATGTCCTTTTTGTAGTGAGGGGCCCAAGACTGGACACAGCATTCAAGGTGCGGCATCACCAGTGCCAAGTACAGGGGGACAATCACTGCCCTCCTCCTGCTGGTCACACTGTTGCTGACGAAAGCCAGGATGCTGTTGGTCTCCTTGGCCACCTGGGCACACTGCTGGCTCATATTCAGCTGCTATCAACCAACACCCCCAGGTTCTTTTTCACTGGGCAGCTTGCCAGCCACTCTTCCCCAAGCCTGTGGCGTTGTACAGGGTTGTTACAACCCAAGTGCAGGAACCAGCACTTGCCCTTGCTGAACTTCATGCCACCAGCCTTGGACCATCCATCCAATATGTCAATTCCCTTTGGGCAGATTTGAGAAGATAACATTTTCTTCCACCCCAAAGTATGTTACAAAGAGAAATGTATGAAAGATTGGGATGTGCTCAAATCCCACAGCAAGGATGAAAGTTAATGAACAGTAGAAAATCTGCTTGGCCCTATATTTCTAAATCTTGCAGTCTTTGTTCAGGCAACAGCCCACTACCTTGACTCCTGCACAGCAGGACCTTGCTTGAGCAAGGAACACAGAATCCCACCCTTATTCTGGAAGAGTGCAAACTGAGGGAAACTTAAGCTCCGCAGAAGTTCATAATCATGGTCAACTGCGTCCCTATTTTCCATCCGTTGTGTGCATAACAATTAGCCTAGGACCTTAAATCTATTGGTCTCCAGAGAAAGAACATTACCTATGCATATAAAAAACATGCAGTATCACTGGCTTTTCTGCTCTACCCTTTGAACATGTTCCTGCCCAACAGAAGAGCTGTGCAAAACCACAGAGAGAGGAAAGGAAAAGGACTACCAGGGCAGTAATGTAAAACAGAGAAACAAGACCCTTTTGTGTGTATAATTTTAAATTTTAAGATCATTCAGCCCTCTCTTCAGCCTCCTTCACACATCCAGGTCAGGATCTACTGGCTTGAAAATCTGCAGAAAGTATATGTCAATCTTGCATCCTGAGGAGTAAGAGAAATCACCCAACCTATCCAGTCAGGATTATGAAAGCCCACAATACTGTGAACTTGTACCAGCTAGGTCAGAAACAAGACCTTGAAAGTCCTGGTACCTAACCACAAAGCAGCAAACAAGAATGCTCACAAAATGGTTCATAACCAACATAGACAGAAAAGATCTGTGACAGACACATTTCTAAAATAAGTCAAATAACGAATGTGAGAAAATTATCACCAGCTCATACATATCTTGCTTTTATTATATGTCTGCCAATAAAAGATGATACATCAACTTCATTCTGAGCTATTCTCCCAGCTGTACTGCCAGGCCAGGAGCACTGCTGGTGGTGCCAGCTACTGTCCTGCTGTCGGTGCAGCCAACCAATCCCAGCTGTGGGGTGAAGGAAAGGATTGCCTAGCGGCTGCAGCACTAGCTCTGGCCTTGTGAAGTGTAGGATCACAAGATCATACAGTAATTCAGGTTGGAAGGGTCCTCAGGGGGTACATTCAGCTGCTGTGAGGTAAGTCACTCAGGTACATTGACTACTTTGTACTTTGGAGCAACCAAATGCTGACAGCTCTGACACCACCGGCACCATTTGGCTGTGGTGCAGCACAGCGTGGTGCAGAGACTGGGAGAAGATCTCACTCAGAGATAGGCAGGACAGCACCCCAGCCCCAGAACACCCCTGAGAAGCACAGGTTTCTTCTTCTTAGTTAACGTGGTACAACATGGCACCGATGCAAATGTATTCCTCCCGGCTGCAGAGTCAATGCGGGTGTCTCTGTCCTGGGTACCTATAGTGCCTGTACACCCTTCCCTCTTGCACTTCCCTTCCCAATGATAAAGCCTTCCAGGCTGCTGGGAGAAAGAATTAAATCTAAGATTCTGACGGCCTCAAGCACTCCAAAGAGGAGACTCATGTAGGTACCTAAGAAAGATAGCTGTGTGAGTGGGGGGTTAAGTAAGTAAGTTCCAAATGAAATCCCACCAACTGCAGCACAGGACTACTGAAGCGTTGGTTTTGATTGCCACTTTATTACTGCCTTTATTGCCCTTCAAATAGATTGCAGAGAGCATGGCATGCCAAGAGAGAAGAATGAGCCCCCCTCTCCTAGTAAAATCATGAGTTTCTTCCAACTCAAAATCCTAACTCTGATCTCTTTTTATATAAATAAAAGTCAGAGCAGGTCTTGCACTGCAGCAGTTTCTTACAACACCATTTTAAAAGCGCTCTGCTGCAAACCTCTCTGAAATGAAAACAATCCCCCTTCCCAAAGCATCCTGCAGAGTGTGTAACTTTTCAGACAAGGCAGGAGTGGGTGATGCTGAAATGAAGATGGAACAGGGTGACACAGTACACCGGCACTTCATGAGATCTGTTTTCTGCATGCTGACTCTTACTAATGAGAAAAAAGCTCCACTGTGCCTTAAACATCACGAAATCACAGACAAGGACAACGAGGTGATGATGCTTGCCAACAGCGCTCCTTTCCTCTCCGTGCACCTCCACGCTAAGCAGCGAGTGCTGGGCTTTGGTAACACATGTAACATGGCCTGAGGACACGGAGACACCCAAGCAGCGCAGCAGCAAATCTGCCAACATGCTGCTTTTGGTGTTCTGCTCTAATGATAAAGTCCTGAGCTCACCGTGTAGGACAATGATGTTTAATGTTGCAAGATATGACTGTCATAAAGTTTCCCAGGTAAAAATTATTTGAAAGGCAGTAGAGGTGGGAAGAGTCACAGGATGAAGGGGCTTTATGCCTGACTGAGTCAGAGCTGATGCAGAGGTTCTACCCAGTCCTAGTTTCAGTAGTACAGGCAAACTGGAAAGCTGCCACCTTTCCCCCATAGCGACTCTGCTCTCCCTTCCACCCACCTTCACCATCCACCATCATTTTAATGCAATAGATTGAACCTCTACATAGTACTGTAAAGGTGCCAGCAACGTTACAAATCAAGAAAAAAGCAATTATAGCTGTTCTATATGTCTTGTGTCACCTCAACATCACCGTGATGAGAAGCACTTCTACCACAAGAGCTGCACCAGCGTGCTCAGCTAACCTAACGACGTCAGTAATGAGGCTTCACTAAAGAACTCACTGCTCCAGAAATCTACATCACCACCAAAATGCAACCACTGCTGGACTGGAAGGCATCAATTGACTCACGTCTTGCTGCACAGCAGTTACTGTGGGACATAATTATAGTCAAGAACACTGCAACAAACCACCGCTCTTAGGAAAAACCATAGCGGCGTCTTTAGTGTCTGCCCAGAGCAGATGGGGACTGGGAGTCCGGCCCCGCAAGCTTGACTAAGCACATTGGTAAGGCTGTGAGCCATGCCATGAAGCTTCCTGGCACGGTGAGGGCAGAAAGTATGACAGCAAGTTGTGAGGAATTCACAGTTAGAGTATGGCCGGCTGGCTCTGCGAGGCCGCAGGTACAACTGTAATTCACACTCACTTGGAAGGCCCTTTCTCTTTGCCAAACCCAACAGTATAAATAGGACTCAGGATGCACGGCCTGAAAGAATGAACCATTGTTTTTCTTAAGGCCACGTTTAAAAAAAAATAATAATAATCCTCGTATGTTTTTTCCTTGCTCTTTGCATGCTAGTCCGAAGGCACTTTCCTGGGAAATGCATTATAATAACAGGCAATGTTTAGCATCACATTTGAAGTGAGCACATCCCAGTGATTAAAATCCAGGCAACAGAAATAAACACATCAGCAGGACATGCTGCACAGTACTGAATTGGGACTTCTTTGTTTTATGGCTTTCTTGAACATTAAATACTGTGTGAGAAAAACATTGCTCAAACTCGGCCATCTGTATTTGGTTTCTTTTGAGTGCGTTACAATCATCAGTAATCATTTTAAGACTAAAATCAGAAAACCTGGTTGTACTTGTGGGAGACTAATTGTGGCAGTAAAAGGTGGCTTACACAGCAATGGAATTGTTTTATTTGGGGTTTTTTAAGTGAATTTATTAGAAACTTTTTGGTTTTAAATGGGGCTACTCAGTGTCAAAATGACACAGACCATTACATCAACATGAGAGAGAAAAAGTTTCCCTGTAAACAGTTTTCTAGATATAATTTTTTTCCAGCCTTCAAAGTGGTTTAAATTATTAAAATTTTCAGAGCTAAAGACCTAGAGAAAACAAAACAAAACAACCCTGGAGTTCAAGGCCAACATCTTGCTTTGACAATTTCAAAACATATCTTTTCAATGCAACTTCTTAAATGTGTTATTAAGTTTAATTTTCAAAACAAAATGTAATTTTTAATCAGAAAGCCATTCAGTTAGAAACTACCAAAACATTCTCAGTTCCAAAACATTATTTCCACAATAGATTTCAAGTCAAGATATTTGTGAAAGCCAACCCTTTCCCACAAACAGTCTCAATTCCTGTGAATCAGCATGTTCCCTCTCTGAACACTTTATTACCAGCATGACACAAAGGCTCCCACCTCACAAGACCTCTCCTCCGAGAGCCTGTTCCTCTCACACCCTTTTGGGAGTTGCCACCGCAGTGGGTGCGCCAAGTTTAGCTTCTCCCCCTCACTGAGAGACAACATCCTGCTGCCAGCTGTGGTTCTCAGCAGAAGACTTCTGTCTGCAGAAGTCTTCTATCTCTCCAGCCAAATGCCAGGAGGTAACAGAGAGAAAAAACACAGGGTAAAAGAAATGCTGCACCTGCAAACGTCACCTCATACTTCCTCTTGGGTAAAGCTTCACATCCTTAGGAAGGTCATTTGGAGAAGATCAGCATGAAAAGGAAGAAGCTGGCCATCCCACCCACAGGTCCTTGACATGTCACAGCTCTCCACACAAGTACAACAGAAGCTATCAGGACATCTGGTGTCCTGATTAAATTATCAATTATATTTTAATCATTTGAAATGGTCTCACTCATCATTCATCCCACCTCACTGGACTATGTATCTCTGGCCTCCAGCTCATCCTCTGGGCCTCCCTGGCCAAGTCCATGGACACAGGATGTCTGCTCTCCCTGGTATGACACCTCACAGCTCCCCAGCTTTAGTCTCAGAACAGACCCCTCAGCAGGCGAGCCTACAGCAGCCTACAGTACCCTCTCATTCTCTCAGTTCTGTGTTCCCCATAGCAGAGTTGGCAGCTGCTCTCAATACTCTTGGAATACTTGTGGAAATCCCAGCACAAGCCCAGAGGCTGGGAAAAAAAGCCTTAACCCAGGCTAAAACTTTCTGCTTCACACATTAGATCTACCTGGGTGCTGACCAAGTGACTAGCTGGTTGCAGGTACCAGTGTCATCCTGCAGTCCTTATGGGTTAACCAGTTGAGGCCACACACAGCAGAAGGCATGCAGGACATGCAGACAGCTCTGGCCCCAAAGAGGATAGATCAAACCTTGGTTTCTAAACTGCATGCAGAAAGGCTGCCCACACCATCCCACTCTTCCTTTCTCTAGAACTGTTGGCATTAGGGGGGGTGGGTGATAAAAGCCATCCAACCTTTGGCCTCACGCCTTCGAACTCCACCCAAGGCATGTTGTAATTCCCTAGAAATGCACTGTTGGTTATGTTTCATTGTTCAATTACACTCTGCCTTTATTTTATTGATACATGTCTGTTTCTTGACTAGCTACATGTGAGATTTTAAAACTCTGAAGGCAAGAATGGGAGCACAGACGCCCTGCAAACACCGCTGTTACCAGAATCGTGGTCCTCTTCTACTTGCCAGGCTTGCTCGTGCTCCCACCAGGAGAAGTGTGGCCCTACCAATTAGGACAGCACCAGCAGCAAAATCCACATCGTTTGTATCTCAGAATGGACAATATCATCGTGTCACACTGTGCATCCCCAGACTCCCAATTAGGAGTTACCTTTTACACCACTTTGACAATTCCTTAAATAAAGAGAAATGAGCAAGGGAAGCAAATGAGCATTTAATGGCAATATCACTATTTTGATGCAGGTAAGGAGGTATTTTTTCTTAGCGGATTTTTATTCCAAGAAGTGACATTAGCAGACACCAAAAAGAATGAACAATGCATCCAAGATGTCAATCACAAAAAGAGAGTGGAAAAAAAAAAAAAAAGAAGAAAAAAGGTGATTTGGTCAGTCATCCTCAAGTGTAGGAATGAAGTCTGCATTTTCTAGAAGTACATATACTCCTTAGGATGGAGGAAAAGCAAAGCAGCCTGATGCAGCTTCATTTCTCAAGGCTTAGCCTAGCTGAGCACACACAGAAATCTGGGGTAGTGCCAGACAGGCTGACAACATAGCAGCCAATAGGAGGATAATTATTTCCACATCAAGAATCCCAGGATCATTATGCATGTAAATTCCCTCGGAAGTTAGTTGAGCAAAAGTTTGAAGAATTCCCCCCAAAACATGAAAGTATCATAAGGGTATTTACAGTAAATTGAAAACATAATCAAAGTTGGACGGTATGCCCTAGACTCACTCTCATTCTGACTAGCCCTGCTGATCTAACTCCTCTCTTTATCCTCTAGTTTGATCTGTTGCAAAATATGTAAGTCTTACCTAGCTGAGAAATCCTTTCAAATAGGAAACTGCATATTTAGAAATGCGTAAGGAAGGAGGAATAACGAGCACTCTCTGTAAACATCCCTTACCTCCCTTCATTCTGCCCTTTCAGAGAAGGGAATTTGCCATTTGGAGCCAGCAATGTCTTTCTGTTGCCTGCTTCTGGGTCCCAGTTGATCAGTAATTCCCAAAACACAGCTCTGCTGTTCCAGAGTTGCACATTAGGCATCTAGAGCTCAACAATAACAGAATTCTTTCTGTTTTGGCAGAGTGTGTCTCCGTTTGAAAACTTCTGGCCTGAATTTGGTGTCACTTACAGCAGTCAATGTGCCCATCCAAAAAATAATGCTAATAGTTACTGCAACTTCTGCTAAGGCAGTGGATATCAGTATGGGTTCCCAAAGCTTGTGGTAGCACAGAGGTGACACACAATCGATACAGATTTCATTGCACCCATACTCACATATAGATATATTATACATATTTATTTAGTCTAACTGATGGATACTGTTAAGGACTAAATTTGTGTAACAGTCAGGCACAGGAAAGTCAATTGTCATCATCATTTCTGCCAGAGCCTATAGAATCCATGCTGATCTTAGGAATAATAACTGTCATCTAGTCCTTCTGGCTAACAGAAATCCTTCTGAATATGAAACTGCCAACCACGAACCAGAATCTGCAGAAAGTGAGGCTGAAACAGTTAGCGACAGGGTGTCTCTCCAATGTTAATCGTTAACTGGAAGGACTGCCCCAGGACACTGAAAATGCCCGTGTTGTCAACTATTTATTGCACAGGGAGGAGAGGGAGACACAATCCCCCCTCTTCAAATCTCCAAAAGCATAGGAGAGAGAAAAGAAAGCTAAGGTCACTTAAAATTCTGGCTAATGTGCATGACTACATGCCTCTGTTCCCCTCACCAGAAAATATTCTCTCTTTCACCTTCCATCTTCTTTCGCTTTGATCTCAAAGAAAAATTTACAATGAAATACTCTGTCTTTAACCTAATGATTTGCACATGAAGTGTCAATTACCACAAACTGATATCTAGAGTTCACTTGTAACCTCTAACACAAAACATTATTAAATATCGCCCCACATCATTACACGTCAAGAAACCTCAGGGTGTTTGCCTAGTCAATCATCACAGACCACTCTACACGCTACGAGATACTGCAATGGCTCCGTAAGGATCGTGGGCTGCTCACTAGACTGTTCTCCTAATGGCCTGATGTTTCCTGGTAGCTATGGTATCACACATCAATCACGATACTTTTTAAGTGTAGCCAGCTTAGGGAGTCTGTGAATCCTACAGCTGCAAGGGCTTGGAGAAGCAGTTTGCAAACTGGCTTCAAAAAATTTAATTTTTGAGGGGAGAAGTTTCATTTAGGCATTTTGATGCTTTCATTGCCCTTTGAGCCTGCTTTTTTACAGCTGGACTGGCTTCCAATGAAATCACTCAATACGTCAATAAATGAACGTCTATTTACTTGGCCTGTTAAAAATAAAAATAAATCTGCCCTGTATCCAAGCAAATTCAGGGATGGTTTCTGTTTAGTTGTCTGTCCCCTTCCTGTTCATTCCTAAAATTTATTTATATTTTTGACTAGCTATGAGCTACAGTTTGCATACACCTGCCTGAAACTCTTCCAAGGTCTCTTCCTTGAACAGGAACAGTTAATGTAGGGTCTAGCATAGAATAACATACAGCTGCTTTTTCTCCCTAAGTGAATTATTTTGCATTTATTAACATAGAATCTCCTCTACCACTTTATCTTTCAGTCATTAAGTGTTACAACCTTTTTCTACTGCCCTGCAAAGGACTTTCCTGCTTGAATATGCCAGTCTTGTCCTCCATCCCCTCAAATACACCAGCAGGTCTGTGTACGCAGACTAACCTAGGAAGACCCCAGTTGAAACATCCCTTTACTCTGCAGACTTAAATCATCACTGCTCGCATCCCTCTCCGAAGGGAACTTTCCCACTTACTGAACACCGCCATAATTTTATGATAGTGGTGATGGCAGTGGATCATATTTATTGGAGAGGCAGCACATAGCATCCAAATGCCCCACGTTGACTCATCCAGAAAAACTGGAAGAGTAGTGAAGCAGACCCACAAAGTCACAATGGCAGTCTTTAAGGATACATAATCCCCACGCCTCCACACCTAATCTCCATTCCTTAGCTTCTAAGAGCCTACCTGCCACGAAGTCAGACACTGGACTGGCAACACACCCATCCACTCCCCATCCCTCTACTAACAACCGCCAGGACACACGCTCCAGTTAACAATTTGAAAATTTCATATTTGTGTCATTTAAATTCCTGTGTAAGCAGAACCTGTCCTCAGAATTGGATAAAAATTATGTTATACTCAGCCTAAAACTATTCTGCCTCAATTTGAATATACTTCCTTGCCTCACCTCCCGCAAAAAAAATGTGGCAGCTGTAAGCTCCTCCATACTGAGTATCACTACGATGCCATGATGTTTCTTTCATATACTGATTCTGTTAACATAATTTCTGAGCTTCTAAGCATGCCCAACACAAACACGATGCTTCCAGAGTGCTGAATCCATTTAGGGCACTTCTTGGTGCCTGATGAGGGCCAGAGTCCCAGCTCTGCCTACATTCCATAGCAGTGGGAGAAGCCAGGCCTAGTCCTGCAGCCATCACAGTGACACCAGCTAGGATGATGCCAGGTCCTTCCCATCTGTAAGGAAAGACAATTTCACAAGCAAAATCCCATACTAACATCATTGCCATCATTGCGAAGATCTGTGATTTCTGCTTCCCGAACTGATAGCACAAGAGAAGAAAAGCTGAAGTCTTTGGTTTCACCACAGCAAGGCATGGCCCCAAATCTGCAGTAAGGACCTGGACAGTTTGAAGAGAGGGCCAGAGCTTTCCTCTCCTACCCTACGACTTAAGCAAAGTCTCTCAACACTGCAAACTTGCACATTTTAACAATTAGACATTATTAACATGGCCGTTTTTCTTGAACCTCCTTTTCGGTCAAGAATGAAATACAGTAAAAGCCCACAGGCTTTAAACATTTATCATCCTTGTCAAGATGCAGCCCATTTTTGATAGGGCCTATTTGATAGAAAAGCCAAGAGGTATTGGCAACTTAAAAGGAGAAACAAGTCCCTTCTTCCTCTACGACCTAGAAATTCAACAGAAACCACCTTCTCCATTTGGACCAACCCTATGATCACACAGGCTGTAACCTCTGGTTGATTCACAGCACGTACCTTTTAGAAAGACACCTTGTTTTTAAAGGCTTCCTTTTGGATAGTCCACTATATACCTTAGCAATTTTCCAGTAATTACTTACCCTTGCTTTACTTATTTTTCAATTTATTCCCAGGTTAAATCTGATTAGCTTTAAATGTCCAGTGTTTAGATTTTGTAAGCACTCTTCTCCGAAGAACCCTGAAGTATCACCCACCTACTTTTGCTCAGATACATATTTTAAAAATGGAGATCAAGCCATCTACAATCTTTTTTTTTTTTTTTTTTTTTTTTTTTTTTTTTTTTTTTTTTTTTTTTTGGTCTGCACAGATGAAGTTATCATGCTCTCCTGCTGTTGCATTGAGGAAAAGCTAAGAGGAACCAGAGCAGAATCAAAGTGGGAGAGAAGATGAACAGTGATGATGCCAGTGGCCAGTGCTGATTTTCTCTTGCTTCCCCGAGGCAACTGCTGTCCCAGTGTCCCATGATGCTGCGAAATGTGGAACACAACCAAACCCTCCAGCCACTTCCGTAAGTCCTCCAGGTATCAAAGCCAAAAACGTCATGGGTGTGTCAACATCATTAATGATGATTCAAATGATCACGCAATAGAAACATTTTACATGGCTCAGCAAAAGATTATTTGAAGTCTTAAATCCAAATCAAAGACATGGACATTTCTTACTGCTAACTGTTTGGCTATTAATAATTGCTTATATGGTTCCACAAGTGAATGTAGCATTTAAAAGAAAAAAAAACCCCACAGGATAAGACCTGTTGTTGACAATGAACCAGAATTTTAGCAAAACACCTGCAAAATAGACATGCTTCTGCATTCAAGGATCCTAGTAAGGAACCTAGCAACTTAATGGAGCAGATTCTGGATATAAAAACAAACACAGAATCTCATTTCCCCCAGTGCTACAGCACATGCTACATGAGTACGCATGAATAAGACATGCCCCCTCCACAGACCATGATCTGAATAAAGAAGCACCTTTCAGCTGCTGAGCTGAAACCACACAACCCAATCACTTGGAACCTGCCTGTCAAGAGAGTCACAAATACGATCCTACGCCTCCTTCTCTGGGCTCTGAAAAAAGCGTACTGGCTTTGCAGTCTCCCTTTACTGCTCTGACCATCACACAAGTAGCCCAATAAGACTTCAGGAATAAATCAAATCCAAAGAGCAGTTCTGGAGGGCCTGACTGGTCACGGAGATTTTGGTTTACAGTTTCAGATTGTAACCGGACCAGTCACGGCAGATAAAATGTCGTATAAGACCTGCACAGATTTATTTCTTTGATTTGTTAGTTTTTAAAGAACAGCCATCCACAAATAAACCCAAATCAAGTCCGCTATTGCTCTTCAGCA